>NC_039361.1:117571500-117874652 GCF_003573695.1 Papaver somniferum | reverse complement strand
TAAGTTTATTTGAATGCTTTATGTGCTATATTCCCCGACTGAACCCTTAATGTTGATATGGCACGACAATTTGTGTTCACTCACAGCCTAGTAGCACGAATTTCCAACAGGGCCGGCCCTATAGTATAAGCAGAGCAAGCCGTGCTTGAGGCCATAAGCTGGAGGGGGCCACAAATTTTTTTTTTTTTTACTCTTTCTTAATAATTTTTTTTTTTCTCATAATAAAAAATATTAGATCCGGACACGTTCTCAAAATAAAACGAAAAAGAAAATGAAAACACACAGAAACAATTTCTTCTAGGGTTCGTTCATTAATCTCAAATTGAGATTCTCAATCAGAGTTACTAAACGGTAAGAGAGATTATTACTTTGTTTTCTTGTTTCAGCTTGATAAATTGAATGGATTGATATTAATCTTATTGAAATCTGTTTGGAAATTGATCTTAATTTGTTTTGTTTTGTTTTGTTTTGATTGATGGGTGTGATTTTTTTTAGTTTCTTCTGTTGTTCAGTGTTGATTGATGTTAATTTAGTGAGAGCTTGAGCTTGATTCGACTGGTATTGGGCCTATTGTCGATTGATGAGATTTTTTCTTAACTTGAATTGCAAGTGGTGTTAGATAAACTAGGTTTACCTGAAGAACAACTGGACATGGATAGAGTTCAACAGATGATCATTTCTGTTGATCAAAACCAAGATGGGCGTATACATATTTCTCTGAATTTAAGAGCATGGTGCAAAATGTAAATCAGAAATTCTTAGATTGGAGTAATTGTACACAAATTTGGGGTTAGTGCTGCATTTGTGCTTCAATTTTCTAGGGATATCAAAATTATTGAGTTGATTGATGGGATAAAACAGAAGTCTCATTTTGTTTCAGGGCATATAAATTTTCTTGGTTTTGTTTGTAATCTTCAATTATAAAGCCTAAAAGAGTGCTAAAGACTGCGAGTTATCTTTCTTTCTGATTGTGGGAATTGTGAAAGTACTTTTAGCAGGATCTCTAGTGGTTGCAGGGTGCTTATTATGTGTGACATATTGTGAGATTCTTGACTCTCCTTTTTTTTTTTTTTACAGCTAACAAGCTAAGAGCTGAACAAAATTAGTTAATTACATTATGCCTCCAGTCCCAACTAGGAAGCATGAACCTGGTAACAAAAAGCTGAAAAGGAAGCGAAGGCTCGATGATTTAGAGAAGTCCCAATCAGGAGATATAGTCAAGTATTTCAAACCCCCTCCTACAACAAATACTGAGAATACCATAGAGAATAATAATTCTACTATTAACAGCGATGAAGACGACACCACTGCAGATGATAATAGTGCGACAAGAGCTGATGATAACGGTACCATAAGAGCTGATGATAACGGTGCGACAAGAGTTGATGACGATTTTGCTAAGAGCACGCCAAATATAATCGAAAATACTGAAGTTAATAATCAACCGTTGGATGTTTTTGATCCTGGAAATTGGAATGTTATTGATAAACCTTTGAGAGATAAGTTAGTGCGAAGGGATCCTATGAGAATTTTAAATCATGATTATGCAAGGGGCAAAAAGAATAGACGTTTCTCCGACACCTATTATACTTGAACTGCTATCAATGGGGAGAAGTACGATAGAAGTTGGCTAGTCTATTCAATGACCAAAGATAAAGTTTATTGTTTTTGTTGCAAGTTGTTCAATCTTAATGGAGCAGCAAATCAGTTAGCTAGTGATGGTGCTCAAGATTGGGGAAACTTGAGTGGGACTATTCAGCGTCATGAAACACAAGAAGATCACCGGACTTGTTTCAATAGTTGGTCTGAATTAGCGTCGAGGTTGAAAACAGCTCAGACAATTGATAAAAGTATTCAAGAGCAAATTAAAAAAGAAAGGGAGCATTGGAAAAAGGTATTACAACGAATAGTTAGCCTTGTAAGACAACTTGCTAAAAGAAATTTAGCATTTTGTGGAGTTAACGAAAAGATTGGAGAAGAAAGCAACATGAATTTTTTTTGGGATTTATTGAATGGGCAGCAAAATTTGATGAAGTGATGAAAATGCACCTTCATCGTATACAAAATAATGAAATTCGTTATCACTACCTTAGTCACAGGATTCAAAATGAGTTGATATTGATGTTGGCCGCTGAGACGAAAAACATTATCATCAAGAAGATACGGGAAGCAAAAAACTATTATGTTATCCTAGATTGTACACCTGATGTAAGTCATGAAGAGCAAATGACTCTTGTTAGGTGTGTGGATACTTCTGCAGTTCCGGTAAAAGTGGAAGAGTTTTTTATGGGATTCTTAAAGGTGGACGACACAACTGGTTAAGGTCTTTTTGAAGTTCTTATGGATACTTTGAGTAATCTTCAGCTTGATATTGACAACATAAGGGGCCAGGGATATGACAACGGTTCTAATATGAAAGGAATACGTAAAGGCGTACAAAATAGGATGATTCAAATAAATCCTAGAGCGTTTTATTCTCCATGTGGTTGTCATAGTCTCAACCTTACTATTAGTGATATGGTCAAGTCAAGTTCGATGGGTGGTACTTTTTTTGCTGCAATTCAAAGTATTTATGTGATGTTTTCGGCTTCATCAAACCGGTGTAAGATTTACCAAGATCATGTTAAAGGTTCAGAAAACATCACGCTGAAAAAATGGGCAGATACATGATGGGAGAGTCGAGTAGAAAGTGTTAAAGAAGTACGGTGTCAAGCCCCAGAAATACGTAATGCTTTAGTTTACTTGATAGAGTATTGTGAAGATGAAAAGGTGAGGCATGCTGCTGGGAACATAATTAAACAAGACATGGAAAATTTTGAATTCTAGCTCAGTATGGTTATTTGGCATAATATTTTATCAGCCGTGAATAAGGTTAGTAAACTTCTGCAAACAGAAGATATTGATATTAATTGTGCTATTCAACAGTTAAAGGGACTCGCTTCCTATCTTGATACATATCGAGCAGATGGATTTCAACAAGGGATTGCTGAAACTGAACTTATTGCTGCTAAAATGGGCATTCAACCTGTTTTCCAAGAGAAGCGCTTTATCTATAAAATGTATCCATTTGGAGAAAGTGCGAGTAATGAGGTACGTCTATCACCTAAAGAATCTTTTAGGATTAACTATTTCTTGTACATATTGAATCAAGATATTTCATCAATGAGTACTAGGTTTAAACAATTTGAAATCTACGAAGAGAACTTTGGATTCTTATTTGATGTGCATAAGATATACCATATTGATGATGGAAGCTTAAAAGAATCATGTATGAAGCTTGAAGGTTATCTGCAGCATGGATCTTCAAAAGATATCGATGGAATGGATTTGTTTTTGGAATTGAAAATGTTGACATGTATTGTTCCAGCTTCTATGAAAAAAACCCAAAGATGTGCTGAATTTTCTAAAGATTATGGATGGCCCTTCTTCTTATCCAAATGCGTGGGTAGCTTTCAGGATCTTGCTAACTATACCGGTTACCGTTGCATCTGCAGAAAGAGCGTTTTCTAAGTTAAATTTGATCAAGAATTACCTCTGATCTACTATGTCACAGGAAAGATTAAATGTGTTAGCTATGTTGTCTATTGAACAAGCAATCGCTGAAAACTTGGATTTTACATATATTATTAATGAGTTTGCTACTAAGAATGTACAACGAGAATCGACTTTTGGCCAGTTTGCTCCTGGAAGCGATCAAGTTTGTGGAAGTGTTGATCATTAATTAGCGAAAATAGGTACGTGCTACAACCTTAGATCTTTATGAGAGAAATGTTGTATGATGATTGTAGGCAAAAAACAACGAAAATTACTGCTGATTTTTTTGGTAAATGGATTTGTCTTAAATTTGTTCTTCCTTTTCCTCACAAGTTGAATTGTATTTTCCATCATGTTAGCTCTGTCTGGATTGAGTTTGTATCATGACCTATGAATCGTTCTTTCTTTGGCAAATGCTAGTTCGTGTCATGACCAATGAAACGTTCTTTCGTTTTAGACGTCTCCTATAGTCAGTTTGCTCATTCGTATTCATGCTTCTGAATGTTGAATGTTATATACGCTACTGTGTCTTATAAGTCATTCTCATATCATTCCAGTGAGTAATGTAAATGCAATTTTTGGTTTGTACAGTTTATTTTGATTAATATGAGGCCACAATTATTTTATTTTGCTTTAGGCCACAAAAAATGCAGGACCGGTCCTGATTTCCAAGTATCAAGGATAAGGTCTTTGCATAAGGTATTCAATCAGAAAGCATGCTGCTCTCTGGAAATGAACTTAAAAGAACTCTGTGTCAACACATAGAATTCAATCAATTATCCTGACTGATTTGCAAATGTTAGGGTTTTGAGCCTTGCGCGGTATCTCAGACCTTGCTTGTCGAAATCAATCCTAGGAAAACTAGGTAATTAATCCTCCATGGATTAGCAGATGCAAAATCTTGTCCAGAATCAGAAAACCAAGAGCCGCAGGATAAGAGCAGCAACAAAGGGAGGCGTGGCCATGCCTTAGACCAATCAACTCCATTGGCCACGCCCCATCCTAAACCGGACCCATCTCCCTCGACCAATAAGGTTGCTTTAAAGCCTCCACGCTCACACCAGAAGTGTAGCCACGCCCATGCTTGGCCGGTCCCTCTCCTTTCTACCGACCAATCAGGTCACTTTAAAATACGCCACGAGCACTAGAGGTGTGGCTGCGCTTTATGTTTGGTCGGACCCTTTTCTTGACCAATCAAGTCACTCTAAACACGCCACCATATATTAAAGGCCAAACACACCTTGTCGCGCCACCATACTAACTGGCAAACCAAATGCGCACTGCCACAACAACATATTAATCGGCATGCCACCATGCCACTCTGCCGCAGTAACATGTCAATGTGCTACAAATGACGCCACTACGTGCTAATCCACTTTATGTTCGTGGTCAATGCCATAACAGACTCCAATTAGGATTTCATGATCGAAACAAGACTTTTGCTTCAGTAGCGTTAGCCGAAACCCTAATTTTTGGTCATAGTCCACAATATGCCACGAGCCACTTTAGCCTTGGCCATGCTGCCAAGCCCTAACTTTGGCCACGGCGCCAAACCCTATCCTTGGCCATGCCGCCAAGCCCTAACTTTGGCCACGACGCCAAATCCTAGCCTTGGCCATGGCGCCAAGCCCTAACTTTGGCCACGACGCCAAATCCTAGCTTTGGCCATGCCTCCAACCCCTAACTTTAGCCACAGAACCAAATCCTAGCCTTGGCCATGCCGCCAAGCCCTAGCTTTGGCCACGACGCCAAATCCTAGCCTTGGCCATGCCGCCAAGCCCTAACTTTGGCCACGGAGCCAAATCTTAGCTTTGGCCATGCAACAACGCTACAAGCGTGGCCATGCTACAACGCCACAGACGCGGCTATGCCGCCATGCCGTAGGCGCATGTCGCGGCTATGCCATTATGCCACTAACAAGTGCCAACAGAATGTGTCCATAATCAACGGCCACTCTCTCTCCCGAGTTACAATCTCAGCCATCCAAGTCTGCCACCGAACTGACAGACTTGTGGAAACTTTTATGCGACCTGCCGCCCAAATCTAGTGGCCATGGATGATAGGTGTAGAACACACCGTGTTTACTATCTAGAGTTTATGCTTTCTTTGCTATTTTTTCTTATAAATTATGTATTTTACGCGTGTTTTTGAGTTATTAGGTACTCTGGAGTCGCATGGAGGAAAAGTAGAAGAAAACACCCAATTTAAGCAAAAAGGGCAAAAAGGTCATTTCTTAGCGTTTGATAGTGGCAGTCAAGCCAAGGATAAGAGGAAACTCTCTTTTGAAGAAGTGGTATAAGACAGCAGTAAAGATTAGGGGGCTGCTAGCTGGGTATCCCTTATCAATGTGACCGGGCATCGAATATAACCTACTTCTATAACCCTATATCGAGAATTTATTTCTCAATCATTCCCATTTCCATTTTCCTGAAATTGAGAAAAGAAGAGAAGCAGCAGCTGCTGCTGTTGATGAGACACTGAGACTAGATCGAGAGTTAGACAGAGAAATCGTGAGAAATTGGAAAGGAATGTTCATAGCTCGTAGAGAGGAAAAATCAGCGAGACCTGTTGCTGGAATCGGTTTGGATCGAGAAACAGTAAAGAAATTAAGGGGGATCTATGGGTTTTCTTGAAATCAACAGATGAGAAGAAATAAGGGTCTGGTGGTGATATGAAGATCTGAAGCTGTTTGGTGTCAATGGGTTTTTGGTGGAAGATGAAGTGAAGAACGATATGGGTTCTGCTGTTGGATTGAAGGTTCAAATCGAGAATTTGTAAAGAAATTGGAGGTGTTGTGAGGCGATGGATTTGGATCTGAGATATGAATAAATGGGTTTTAGTGAAGAAGGAAAACTGTGGTCTGAATTGCAGTTGCAGGAGATGGAATTGGTGGTGATTTCTGGTGAAGGTTTACACTCGGATTGGAGTTTGGCCGTAGTGCTGAAGCGTAGAAGAATTGATAAAATGGGAATGGTTGTTTGTCAGCAAGAAATGGAGTTGGTGTTTGAAGGGTTAGCGGTGTCAAGGTTTCAGGGAAGTGAAGCTGCAGAATGGAGGGTATGGCGTACATGGAAGATGATGAACCTGTTGCTGCTCAGCAGTAATGGGTGTGCTTAAATAATTAGATGTATGCTAGGATTTGTTACATGGAGAAGAAAAGAAGGGACTGAAATTGGCCGGGAATTGACAAGAATTCAAACAGAACCACGCCGAATTTCTATGTTGCCGAGTTTACTCATAGAATCGTAAATCTCACTGATCCAGGCTGAGTAAGACCCAGTAAGCTGACTCAGACAGCTAACTCGGCTGACTCTCTCCTCTTCATTGACCCTCCTGACTAACGAAAGACTGTTTTGACAGTCAGATATAACAGAACCTTGACGGAATATTCCGTCAGTGGCAAAGAACACTCAGATGACCGATATAGCTTTTCTGCAAGGCTGAATTGGGGGACATGGAAACTAATTGGGGGCCATGACACATTTTATACCCACACCTTAAAATATATGGGCCTCCAAAAATGAGGATGAAATACCTATTTTATGCTTCTCTAATAAATAAAAAAACAATTTGAGTCGTCAATATTAGAGATGTACAAAAAACGACTCTCATTTAATATGAAAGGGTCGTCCGTGTATAGTAATGCTTAACTGACGACCCTTAGAGTGATATCTACAGAGAGTAAAAGGTTTTTTAGTCATTCGGTTCTAAATATTTAGAGTTAACGACTCTATATGACCTAAAAGATGGAGTCGTCATCTTTTAGGAACCTCATTGACGATTTTTCATAATTGAACAATGGAGTCATTTATTTTGGTGCCAATTCATTGGCGACTCTACAGGGTCGTTAGTTAATTATACTCATGACCTAACGACCCTCACACTGAGCTGTTGCATAGTGACCATGAATCGACCACTTGGAGAACCATTCATGCGATTTGAAGAGTATAGGAAATGTACCTGATTGTTTAGAGCTTGGGGTTCCTCATTTTGAGTGTTGGTTCCTTCATTTTGAGCAATGGCATCTTCATTTGCACCATTGTTCATAGCTTCCTCTATCAATATCTCCTCATCAAACATCCAATCCATATGATTAGTTGAGACAATCTTGCCATCAACGCAATCATTGTTGTTGTTTGATGCTTCACCAACATCACTTCCTCCACTAGAATCACTCATTTCAAATAACCCTAAGTTTTCCCCCAAAACTCAACTTTTTCTTCTCCACAACACAAAAACACAATTTTTCTTTTATCAAATTTTTATCCCTAAATCTGATTTCAATCTACCCAAATTAATTAACAACTAATCAACACTCAATTAACACTAATAATCCAGGGGTAGTTTAGCCATTTCTAAAAAGTGGGATAATGGATAACTCCCAATTACTATTTCATGACATTTTTTTCTTGTAGCTAAGGGTCCCCAATTACTATTTCAGGGTCCCCCAATTCAGCCCTGCTTTTCTGTCCAGATTCTGGCGACGGAAGATGGAATCCGGCGATCAAAATCACATATTTTGTGTGGGTTTCTTCTCATGGGTGTGAAGACTTAGAATTGGAATTGGATGGAGACTTGGACTTGATTTTGGAAAGAGAACAAGGAGGAATTTTACAAAGAAAAGGATTTGGAATGTTGAGCTACAAAGGGAAAGAGATTCTATTCCTAAGAGGAGTTGAAGCAATTTGAAGCCTATAAATAGAGAAGTTCTCTACTACACTTTATGCACTTCTACACCTTTTACACACACAACACTTGTGTTTTTCCTTGATTTTCAAAAATCTTCTTTTAATTATTTGTGTGAACTTAAAAAAATTCTCCTTTTAATTATTTGTGTGAATTTCAAAAACATGGGTAGCTAATTTTCTTATTGATTGAGGACGGATTCCTAGTTCTTAACATGATTTGAGTTTTTGTTTTAAAATCTACCTTGAAGTTTTTCACATGATTATCGTTTGTTTTTACTAATAGGAATGTTTATACATTCATGGTTGATTGATAGATTGTTTAGAGTGCACGCTAAATTGATTTGTTAATTTGATCTAAAGCTAGTATAATTTAGGGAATACGTAATCGTTCTCGACACTTTACACAAGTAGAAAACACGAGACCTTGCAGAGGGATTTTGTGGAGTAATTGTGTGTGGAAACAATGCTAGAAAGTGGACCAAGCGAACCGAGTTTAACTACTAGTACTAAACCTAAGTTCATAAATCTTAATGCATTCGGGGAATTACATTTTGTAAGCGAACTTCAAGGTGGTTCTTTTGAATAGAATCTGATAACTAAGCGGACCTGTTACTCAGTGAAACGAGGAATTTGGGGGTTAGCTAAGCGAACCTGCTATCCTACGGTTGGTGATAATCAGTGACTAATAAAAAGTGGAAAAGAACATAACTTGAATCATTGTTTTGCAACGAAGAAGTATTCTTTGATCTAATCTCTCTTATTGTTTATTTTCTTTTGCTTTATAAAACAAACCCCCCTCCTTTTTGTGACAATTAAACAACTAAAACTCTTGCTCCTCGTGGGAACAAACTTGGCTACACTATATTACTTGTTAATTAGGTGGAAAAATATTAATTAATTTGTTGTGGTTACGACACGCATCAAACTTTGGCGCCGCTGCCGGGGAAGCAGCGGATGATTTTAGTTGTTTTATTTTTGTTTTTGCTTTATTCTTGGTTTGTTAGATTCTATATCGTATCTAACTTAGTTTTATAGAATCTTGTTTCAGGTACTATATATTTGGTGAATGCTTAAAGATGGAAGACCGAGTCCAATTGGTATACGTCTTCGATCCGTCACTCAACTAAAGGACCTCTTTCGAGCGGTTAACACTCCGCTTCCTCCTTCTTCATCTAGTGAGTTCGCAGATTCCGATATAGACGAAGAAGAAATGGCTGATCATACACTCAAGGATCTAGCTTCTCACAAGCTCGATACATAACAATGGTGTATCCAAACTAACTCAACCTTCGAGATCAAGCCGGGATTGATTAGAGAGTTACCAAAGTTTCATGGCATGGTGAATGAATATCCAAACAAACATCTTATGGACTTCTCTACCATAGTCATGGTCATGCTTCCACCGGAGACTAATGCGGATTGAGCAATGTTGAAAGCTTTCCCGTTCTCTTTGGCGGGCAATGCTAAGGAATGGTTTTATTATTTTCCTTCCGGAAGTATCACAACACAGAATGGGATGAAGAAACTTTTCCTCGAGAGATATTTTCCTGCCTCAAAAGCTACTCAAATTCGCAAGGAGATTTGTGGGATGAAGCAATATGTGGGAGAGTCATTGTATGAATGTTGGGATCGATACAAGAGATTGCTGGCAATATGTCCACACCGTCAATTCAGTGACGTTATGATACTCCAATACTTATACGAAGCTCTCCAACCAAGTGACAGATCTCTTCTTGACGCCGCGGGTGGTGGTGCACTAATGAACAAGACGGTGGCCCAAGCTACCGAGTTGATTGAGAGTATGGCGGCGAACTCGCAACAATTCTACACAAGAGAAGAACCAATGGTTAGGCGAGTGCATGAAGTTAGTGATTCATCATCATACCTTGAACAAAGGACGGGGAGCATGGAAAGGTAATGCAACGAATGGACGCGGTAATTATTCCGGATGATGAGACCGAACAAGTAAATGCTTTATATCCAAATCAAAGGCAAAGGTACAATCCATATTCCAATACTTAAAATCCCGGTTGGAAGGATCATCCTAAATTTAGTTATACGAACAAGTAAGCGGCGGCTCTTAATCCATATGTGCAACTAGGTGGATTCCAACAATCACGCTTCCAACCTCAACAACAATTCCAACCACAACAAGTCAAGGAGAAAGATTCTTCGAATGATGAAAAGTTCAATGTGATAATGCAAAGCATGCAAGGTCTCACTTCTATGTTACAACAAAACCAACAAAAGACCGATTCGGCAATGAAGGCTTTGGAACAAAATACCGGTTCGGCAATCAAGGATTTACAAACTCAAATGGGATAATTGGCGACCGATATGAACTTAATGAAATCTCAAGCATCCACAAAGATTCCTTCACAACCATTTGTGAACCCAACAAAGAATGTTAATGCGGTTACTTTAAGAAGTGGAAGACAAGTGGAGAGTCCAAGTTACCATAAAGAAGCTAGTGAAGAGGTAGTCAAAGACAAGGAGGAAGCCGAACAAAAGGAGAGTTCAACACCAACCGACCAATGCGAGGAAACGGTTCCTACTTTCAGTACTCCACCTACTTTTCCTAGTCGTTTTGCTAAATCTAAGAAAGAAGCTCAAGACAAGGCACTCATGGATATCTTCAAGAAGATCGAAAATTAACATCACATTCATAGAGGCCATCAAGACAATGCCAAGGTATGCTAAGTTCATGAAGGAATTATGCACAAAGAAGGATAGGTTGCTTGATAATGAAATTACTAAAGTTGACGAGATTGCGTCGGCTATGCTATTGAAGAAGATGCCTACAAAGTGCATGGATCCCGGTGGTTTCATGGTGCCAATTACTATTGGTACAAAAAGGTTTGAACATGCTTTACTTGACTTGGGAGCTTCCATAAGTGTAATGTCGGCCAATATATATGACTCCTTGAATCTTGGACCTTTGAAAGAGACAAGAGTTATTATCCAATTAGCAAACAAGTCTAACATATATCCTAAGGGACTTGTAGAATACGTGCTAGTGCAAGTGAATGAGCAAATTTTTCCGGTTGATTTCTTCATGGTGGATATGAACAACAATGAGAATCGATCATCTACTTCTTTACTTCTTGGGAGGCCATTTATGAAGACCGCAAAGACGAAGATTGACGTTGATAAGGGTACACTTACTATGGAATTCGATAAGGAGATAATACACTTCAACATATTTGAAGCCATGCGCTACCCAAGTGATGTAAATTCTGCTTACTCCATTGATGTGGTTAGTTCGTTAGCGCAACAAATGGTGGAATTGAGTCCAAAGGACGAACTTGAGGTGGTGTTGCAAAAGAGCATTGAATTGGACGTCCACAGCTTGTCTAATTTGGATGTTGAAATCCCTAAAGAATTGGTGGAGATGTGTGGTGCCTTGACGGCATTGCAAGAAGCTAAAAAGGGTAATGGTTCATATATTTCTTTACCCATGGATGATGAATTACTTTTACCATCTATTGTGAAGGCGCCTAAGATAGAATTGAATCCACTTCCGGACCATTTGAAGTATGCTTTCTTGGGAGATGAAGATGAGCTTTCGGTGATTGTTGCAAAGAAACTCACACCGGTACAAGAAGACTGTTTGATTAGAGTTTTGAAAGAGAATAAAATGGCTATTGGGTGGACAATTGCGGACATCAAAGGCATTAGTCCATCCGTGTGCATGCATAAAATTCTAATGGAAAAGAACGTGAAGCCGGTACGTGATGCTCAACGTAGGCTTATTCCTCCCATGATGGAGGTTGTGAAGAAAGAGATACTCAAATTGCTAAGTGTGGGGGTGATCTACCCAATATACGATAGCAAATGGGATAGTCCGGTACAAGTGGTACCAAAGAAGTCCGGTGTTACGGTTGTTAGAAATCAAGACGATGAACTTGTTCCTACAAGAGTTCAAACCGATTGGAGAGTGTGCATTGATTATAGAAAGCTTAATTCCGAAACTCGAAAGGATCACTTTCCTTTACCTTTCATTGATCAAATGTTGGAGTGGTTAGCGGGGCATTCTCATTATTGTTTCTTGGACGGTTATTCGGGATACAACCAAATTGTTATTGCACCGGAGGACCAAGAGAAGACCACTTTCACTTGTCCGTTTGGAACATTTTCATATAGACGGATGCATTTTGGTCTTTACAATGCACCGGCTACTTTCCAAAGATGCATGGTTAGTATATTCTCGGACTATGTGGAGCGCATCATCGAGGTAGTTATGGATGATTTCAGTGTTTATGGCAATTCTTTTGATAGTTATTTAGACAACCTTGAACTAGTTCTTAAACGATGCATAGACACAAACCTCATCCTTAATTGGGAGAAATGTCACTTTATGGTAAACCATGGCATAGTACTTGGTCACATCGTGTCCTCTCGAGGGCTCGAAGTGGACAAGTCAAAGATAGATTTAATAAGGAACTTACAATATCCCACTTCGGTGAGGGAAATCCGTTCATTTCTTGGCCATGCAGGTTTCTATAGGTGGTTTATCAGGGATTTCTCCAAAATCTCCATGCCGATGTGCAAGTTATTACAAAAGGAGGTACCTTTTGACTTCAACAAGGAATGCAAGGATGCCTTTGACAAAATTGAAGGCAATGTTGACAAGTGCGCCAATTATCAAATCACCGGATTGGAATCTTCCATTTGAATTAATGTGTGATGCTGGTGATTATGCGGTTGGAGCCGTTTTGGGTCAAAGAGTGGACAAATTGTCCCATGTTATCTATTATGCATCGAGGACCCTTAATGATGCACAAATCAACTATTCTACCACGGAGAAGAAGTTATTGGCTACAGTTTTTGCATTGGAAAAGTTTCGATCATACTTGGTGGGAACAAAGGTTATTGTATATTCCGATCATGATGTACTTAAATACTTAATAAAGAAGAAAGAAACTAAGCCAAGGCTAATCCGATGGATCCTATTGCTACAAGAGTTCGACATAGAAATTCGAGACAAGAAAGGTGTGGAGAATACCGTTGCGGATCATCTCAGTAGACTTGTTATGTCTCAAGAAAAACTTCCATTACAAGACCTCTTTCCGTACGAACAACTTTTTTCCTTGGAAAATTCTACACCTTGGTACGCAGATATAGTGAATTACTTGGAGACAAGGAAGGTACCTAATACAACGTCTAACTTCCAAAAGATGAAACTTAAGAAGATAGCCAAGCAATATGTGTGGGATGAACCATACTTACGAAAATATGGCGTGGATCAAATGATACGGAGGTGCGTGCCTAATTCCGAATTTCAATCTATTCTCTCTTTTTGTCACACTCTTGCTTGTGGTGGCCATTTTGGTTCTAAACGTACCGATCTTAAAGTTCTCGAGAGTGGATTTTAGTGGCCCACCTTGTTTGAAGATGCACATGTTTTTTGTAAATCGTGTGATAGATGTCAACGAACGGGCAATCTAGGTGCTCGAAATCAAATGCCACTCACATCAATTCTCGCCATTGAGATTTTTGATGTGTGGGGTATCGATTTTATGGGCCCTTTTTGTCAATTCGAATGGAAACTTTTATATACTTCTTGCCGTAGATTATGTTTCGGAATGGGTGGAAACTAGAGCCACCAAAACTAATGATTCTCAAGTTGTTTGTGATTTTGTAAGAGAAAAGATATTCACTAGGCATGGTACACCAAGAGTGGTGATAAGCGATGGAGGCTCACATTTCAAGAAGGCTTTCCACGCTCTCCTCAAGAAGTACAACATAACACACAAGATCAGTACGCCTTACCATCCACAAACTAGTGGACAAGCGGAAATTTCAAACCGCGAAATCAAATCCATTCTTGAGAAAACGGTGAATACAACAAGGAAAGATTGGAGATTTAAGATCAATGATGCACTTTGGGCGTATAGAACGACGTATAAGACACCGATTGGTATGTATCAATACCGGTTGGTTTATGGCAAAGCTTGTCATCTTCCGGTTGAACTTGAACATAAGGATTATTGGGCGATAAAGAAATGCAACATGGAGTATGATGAAGCGGGGAAGCAAAGAAAGTTACAACTACATGAGCTAGAGGAGATACGTAATGATGCTTACGAGAGTCCCCGGATTTACAAGGAAAAGACCAAGCTTTTTCATGACAAGATGATTTCTCGGAAAATTTTTGTTGTGGGGAAAAAAGTTCTTTTATTTAATACTTGTCTACGTTTATTTCCGGGTAAGCTTAAGTCCCGTTGGGTGGGATCATTTGTTGTTACTAATGTTTATGATTATGGTGCAGTTGAAATTGTTAGCGACAAAATAGGACAACCTTAAAAAATCAACGGCCATAGTTTGAAGCCATATTATGAAAACTTTCCAACAGAGCATGTGGACGTGATTAGACTTCGAGATGTGCTCCCTCTGGAGGAGTAATGTGAAGCAAGAGCTAAGTCGGGCCGTCGACTTTAAAACAAGCGTTTAATGGGAGGCAACCCATAGGTTTTGTATTTCTTATCCTTTAATTTTTATTTTGTTTTTGTTTTGTTTATCTATTTTTTCTTGTTCCATACCATACTAGGATTTCCCACCTTGACTTTACTTGGACGATTCAATTACATTGAGGACAATGTAAGGTTTAAGTGTGGGGGAGTGGTTAAGCATATTAAAAAAAATTGCTTAAAACCTCCAACTTGTAGAGATTTTAGAGTCACTAGCATACTTCTAGGTATGTTTATATAGAGAATTATGACCGACATAACTGAACTTGGAAGTGTTAGGGAAGTGCGTTCGGATTTCTTGCTTGCTAGAGTGTTAAATAATGGATTTAATCATGCCGGTGATGCCAATTAGGAGCAGGGAGACATGCATTATTAGAGTTGCTGATCAATCATTAGTGGAGACTACCCTATTTATATCATGCGAGGCACCGACCAAAAAAATTCTTTGTAGATGACTAAAAAAGCTTTCTTTTGAGTGTATGTCACCGTACGTTAATTCCGGGTAGAATGGTGAGCTACCCAACCTCCCACCTATAGAAGCACTACTCTTTGATCTCTTGAGTGCTAATTTTGTCAATCATGAGGGTGATGTCTATAGATGATAGCCTCCTTCTTGTAGTTCGATTTGCAGTTAACACCATTCTCTCTCTCGGCAACAATGGATCCATAAAACACCATCATCATCAACAAGGGAGCGACATCAAAATCTACAAGGAAAGTTGAAAACGTTCAAGGTTTACAAGCAACAGAACAAGAAAAGAGTAAATTTCATATCCAAGTAAAGCAACATATAAGGAGCGTAATTTTATATCAAAGTTGAAGACTTATTTACAAGAGCAAAGAAAAGCAAAAGGTGAGAATTATTGAAGTTTGTGATTTCGAGACGATACAAGTTGTGAAGAATAAAGCGGTAAAGTACTTTTCCCACGACCATGGTTTGTTTTTATTTTCACTTTGTTTTGTATTTTATTTCTCTTGTCTCTGAAAAAAAAATAGATATAGAAGATATAAAGATAAAAAAAATAAAAAATAAAGGTAAAAGGAAAAAAAAAGGAAAAAAAATATAAAAAGATGATGACAAGAGAATCTTTTATTATTTTTGATTTTTATTTATTTAATAAGCCGTGGGGAAGGAAAAATATATTAAGAAATTTCAAGCGACGAGGATTTTGAGAAAGAGAGTTACAAATTGTCAAGGAATTACGAAGTTCGAGAGTTTATCATCAATAGTTGAAGCCGAAGACGAAGACCAAGAAGATAAAAAAGAGGAGCGAAAGACGTTTCTATTGGATGTTGTGAGAGTGGTGTTATCATCATTGCAATCGGATGTGAAGGTGAGTAAGTAATCACATCCTCGATAATAGTGGTTGATTTCCTTTCTTAGAGATCGTTAGAAAAATGGTTTTTCAAAATGTTAAAAGATGTGAGTTTTCAAAATATTTCGGAAGTTGTCCGTCCCACCATTCAACGTGTTGCAGGATTTCTCTCTTCATTCCTACCTGCACACATGTGAGAACCATAAAAGTACGTCGTTTGAGTGCAATTTCATAAAACCCTTTTTGGTGAGGCAGAAGTCGAGGAGAAATGCTTATTGATCGCTTCTCAAACACGCGTTCTCTCATTATGGTGCGGTTATTTCTCACTCAACATTTAAGAATGAGAATATGTTCTTTAGTATTTCTAACTTCTTATTACCAGCATGCATAAATTCTGTGTCCTCATAGATCTTTGGATACTTGCTAGAACGCTTTGAAGTTGTAAGTTTTAGTTTGATTTGCTCGAGGACTAGCAAAGTCTAAGTGTGGGGGAATTTGATAGGTGTAGAATACACCGTATTTACTATCTAGAGTTTATGCTTTCTTTGCTATTTTTTCTTGTAAATTATGTATTTTACGCGTGTTTTTGAGTTATTAAGTACTCTGGAGTCGGACGGAGGAAAGTAGAAGAAATCACCCAATTTAAGCAAAAAGGGCAAAAAGGTCATTTCTCAGCGTTTGATAGTGGCAGTCAAGCCAAGGATAAGAGGAAACTCTGTTTTGAAGAAGTATTATAAGACAACCAGTAAAGATTATGGGGATGCTAGCTGGGTATCCCTTATCAATGTGACCGGGCATCGAATATAACCTACTTCTATAACCCTAGATCGAGGATTTATTTCTCAATAATTCCCATTTCCATTTTCCTGAAATTGACAAAAGAAGAGAAGCAACAGCTGCTGCTGTTTATGAGACACTGAGACTAGATCGAGAGTTAGACAGAGAAATCGTGAGAAATTGGAAAGGAATGTTCATAGCTCGTAGAGAGGAAGAATCAGCGAGACCTGTTGATGGAATCGGTTTGGATCGAGAAACAGTAAAGAAATTAAGGGGGATCTATGGGTTTTCTTGAAATCAACAGATGAGAAGAAATAAGGGTCTGGTGGTGATATGAAGATTTGAAGATGTTTGGTTTCAATGGGTTTTCGGTGGAAGATGAAGTGAAGAACGAGATGGGTTATGCTGTTGGATTGAAGGGTCAAATCGAGAATTTGAAAATAAATTGGAGGTCTTGGGAGGCGATGGATTTGGATCTGAGATATGAATAAATGGGTTCGAGTGAAGAAGGGAAACTGCGGTCTGAATTGCAGTTGCAGGAGATGGAATTGGTGGTGATTTCTGGTGAAGGTTTACACTCGGATTGCAGTTTGGCCGTATTGCTGAAGCGTAGAAGAATTGATAAAATGGGAATGGTTGTTTGTCAGCAATAAATGGAGTTGGTGTTTGAAGGGTTAGCGGTGTCAAGGTTGCAGGGAAGTGAAGCTGCAGAATGGAGGGTATGGCGTACATGGAAGATGATGAACCTGTTGCTGCTCAGCAGTAATGGGTGTGCTTAAATAATTAGATGTATGCTAGGATTTGTTACATGGAGAAGAAAAGAAGGGTCTGAAATTGGCCGGGAATTGACAAGAATTCAAACAGAACCATGCCGGATTTCTATGTTGCCGAGTTAACTCTTAGAATCGTAAACCTCACTGATCCAGGATGAGTAAGACCCAGTAAGCTGACTCAGACAGCTAACTCGGCTGACTCTCTCCTCTCCATTGACCCTCCTGACTAACGGAAGACTGTTTTGACAGTTAGATATAACAGAACCTTGACGGAATATTCCGTCAGTGTCAAAGAACACTCAGATGACCGGCATAGCTTTTCTGTCCAGATTCTGGCGACGGAAGATGGAATCCGGCGATCAAAATCACATATTTTTGTGTGGGTTTCTTCTGATGGGTGTGAAGACTTAGAACTGGAATTGGATGGAGAATTGGACTTAATTTTGGAAAGAGAACAAAGAGGAATTTTACAAAGACAAGGATTTGGAATGTTGAGCTACAAAGGGAAAGAGATTTTATTCCTAAGAGGAGTTGAAGCAATTTGAAGCCTATAAATAGAGAAGTTCTCTACTACACTTTATACACTTCTACACCTTTTACACACACATCACTTGTGTTTTTGCTTGCTTTTCAAAATTCTTCTTTTAACTATTTGTGTGAACTTAAAAAAATTCTCCTTTTAATTATTTCTGTGAATTTCAAAAACATGAGTAGCTAATTTTCTTATTGATTGAGGATGAATTCCTAGTTCTTAACATGATTTGAGTTTTTGTTTTAAAATCTACCTTGAAATTTTTCACGTGATTATCGTTTGTTTTTACTAATAGGAATGTTTATACATTCATGGTTGATTGATAGATTGTTTAGAGTGCACGCTAAATTGATTTGTTAATTTGATCTAAAGCTAGTATAAGTTAGGGAATACGTAATCGTTCTCGACACTTTACACAAGTAGAAAACACGAGACCCTGCAGAGGGATTCTGTGGAGCAATTGTGTGTGAAAATAACGCTAGAAAGTGGACCAAGCGAACCGAGTTTAACTACTAGTACTAAACCTAAATTCATAAATATTAATGCGTTCGGGGAAGTACATCTTGTAAGCGAACCTCAAGGTGGTTCTTTTGAATAGAATCTGATAACTAAGTGGACCTGTTACTCAGTGAAACGAGGAATTTTGGGGTTATCTAAGCGAACCTGCTATCCTACGGTTGGTGATAATCTGTGACTAATAAAAAGTGGAAAAGAACATAACTTGAATCATTGTTTTGCAACGAAGAAGTATTCCTTGATCTAATCTCTCTTATTGATTTCAACTTTATCTTTCAATTGCTTTGTTTATTTTCTTTTTCTTTATAAAACAAACCCCCCCTTTTTGTGACAATTAAACAACTAAAACTCTTACTCCTCGTGGGAACGAACTTGACTACACTATATTACTTGTTAATTAGGTGGAAAAATATTAATTAATTTGTTGTGGTTACGACACGCATCAAATTTTGGCGCCGCTGCCGGGGAAGCAGCGGATGATTTTAGTTGTTTTATTTTTCTTTTTGCTTTATTCTTGGTTTGTTAGATTCTATATCGTATGTAACTTAGTTTTCGAGAATCTTGTTTCAGGTACTATATCTTTGGTGAATGCTTAAAGTGGGTAGACCGAGTCCAATTGGTATACGTCTTCGATCCGGCACTCAACTAAAGGACCTCTTTCGAGCGGTTAACACTCTGCTTCCTCCTTCTTCATCTAGTGAGTTCGCAGATTCCGATATAGAGGAAGAAGAAATGGCTGATCGTACACTCAAGGATCTATCTTCTCACAAGCTCGATACACAACAATAGTGTATCCAAACTGACTTAAGCTTTCGAGATCAAGCCGGGGTTGATTAGAGAGTTACCAAAGTTTCATGGCATGGTGAATGAAGATCCAAACAAACATCTTATGGACTTCTCTACCATAGTCATGGCCATGCTTCCACCGGAGACTAATGCGGATGGAGCAATGTTGAAAGTTTTTCCGTTCTCTTTGGCGGGCAATGCTAAGAAATGGTTGTATTATTTTCCTTCCGAAAGTATCACCACATGTAATGGGATGAAGAAACTTTTCCTCGAGAGATATTTTCCTGACTCAAAAGCTACTCAAATTCGCAAGGAGATTTGTGGGATGAAGCAAAATGCGGGAGAGTCATTGTATGAATGTTGGGAGCGATACAAGAGATTGCTGGAAAGATGTCCACACCATCAATTCAGTGACGTTATGATACTCCAATACTTCTACGAAGCTCTCCAACCAAGTGACAGATCTCTTCTTGACGCCGCGGGTGGTGGTGCACTAATAAACAAGACGGTGTCCCAAGCTACCGAGTTGATTGAGAGTATGGCGGCGAACTCGCAACAATTCTACACAAGAGAAGAACCAATGGTTAGGTAAGTGCATGAAGTTAGTGATTCATCATCATACCTTGAATAAAGAATGGGGATCATGGAAAGGGTAATGCAATGAATGGCCGCGATAATTATTCCGGATGATGAGACCGAACATGTAAATGCTTTATATCCAAATCAAAGGCCAAGGTACGATCCATACTCCAATACTTACAATCCCGGTTGGAAGGATCATCCTAACTTTAGTTATGCGAACAAGAAAGCGCCAGCTCCTAATCCATATGTGCAACAAGGTGGATTTCAACAATCACGCTTCAAACCTCAACAACAATTCCAACCACAACAAGTCAAGGAGAAAGATTCTTCGAATGATGACAAGTTCAATGTGATAATGCAAAGCATGCAAGGTCTCACTTCTATGTTACAAAAAAACCAACAAAAGACCAATTCGGCAATCAAGGCTTTGGAACAAAAGACCGGTTCGGCAATCAAGGATTTACAAACTCAAATGAAACAATTGGCGACCGATATGAACTTAATGAAATCTCAAGCATACACAAATATTCCTTCACAACCATCTGTGAAACCAAGAGAGAATGTTAATGCGGTTATTTTAAGAAGTGGAAGACAAGTGGAGAGTCCAAGTCACCATAAAGAAGCTAGTGAAGAGGTAGTCAAAGACAAGGAGGAAGCCGAACCAAAGGAGAGTTCATCACCAACCGACCAATCCAAGGAAACGGTTCCTACTTTCACTACTCCACCTCCTTTTCCTAGTCGTTTTGCTAAATCTAAGAAAGAAGCTCAAGAAAAGGCACTCATGGATATCTTCAAGAAGATCGAAATTTACATCTCATTCATAGAGGCCATCAAGACAATGCCAAGGTATGCTAAGTTCATGAAGGAATTATGCACAAAGAAGGATAGGTTGCTGGATAATGAAATTACTAAAGTTGGCGAGAGTGCGTCGGCTATGCTATTGAAGAAGATGCCTATAAAGTGCACGGATCCCGGTGGTTTCACGGTGCCAATTACTATTGGTACAAAAAGGTTTGAACATGATTTACTTGACTTGGGAGCTTCCGTAAATGTAATGTCGGCCAATATATATGACTCCTTGAATCTTAGACCTTTGAAAGAGATAAGAGTTATTATCCAATTAGCAAACAAGTCTAACATATATCCTAAGGGACTTGTAGAAGACGTGCTAGTGCAATTGAATGAGCTAATTTTTCCGGTTGATTACTTCATGGTGGATATGGAAAACAATGAGAATCGGTCATCTACTTCTTTACTTCTTGGGAGGCCATTTATGAAGACCGCAAAGACGAAGATTGACGTTGATAAGGGTACACTTACTATGGAATTCGATAAGGAGATAATACACTTCATCATATTTGAAACCATGTGCTACCCAAGTGATGTGCATTCCGCTTACTCCATTGATGTGGTTAGTTCGTTAGCGCAATAAAGGTGCAATTGAGTCCAAAGGACGAACTTGAGGTGGTGTTGCAAAAAAGCATTGAATTGGACGTCCACGGCTTGTCTAGTTTGGATGTTGAAATCTCCAAGGAATTGGTGGAGATGTGTGGTGCCTTGACGGCATTACAAGAAGCTAAAATGTGTAATGTTTCATATATTTCTTTACCCATGGATGATGAATTACTTGTACCATCTATTGTGAAGGCGCCTAAGCTAGAATTGAAGCCACTTCTGGACCATTTGAAGTATGCATTCTTGGGAGATGAAGATGAGCTTCCGGTGATTATTGCAAAGAACCTCACACCGGTACAAGAAGACCGTTTGCTTAGAGTTTTGAAAGAGCACAAAATGGCTATTGGGTGGACAATTGCGGACATCAAAGGCATTAGTCCATCCGTGTGCATGCATAGAATTCTAATGGAAGAGAACGTGAAGCCGGTACGTGATGTTCAAAGCAGGCTTAATCCTCCCATGATGGAGGTTGTGAAGAAAGAGATACTCAAATTGCTAAGTGTGGGGTTGATCTACCCAATATCCGATAGCAAATAGGTTAGTCCGGTACAAGTGGTACCAAAGAATTCCGGTGTTACGATTGTTAGAAATCAAGACGATGAACTTGTTCCTACAAGAGTTCAAACCGGTTGGAGAGTGTGCATTGATTATAGAAAGCTTAATTCCGCAACTCGAAAGGATCACTTTCCTTTACCTTTCATTGATCAAATGTTGGAGCGGTTAGCGGGGCATTCTCATTATTGTTTCTTGGATGGTTATTCGGGATACAACCAAATTGTTATTGCACCGGAGGACCAAGAGAAGACCACTTTCACTTGTCCGTTTGGAACATTTTCATATAGACGGATGCATTTTGGTCTTTACAATGCACCGGCTACTTTCCAAAGATGCATGGTTAGTATATTCTCGGACTATGTGGAGCGCATCATCGAGGTAGTTATGGATGATTTCAGTGTTTATGGCAATTCTTTTGATAGTTGTTTAGACAACCTTGAACTAGTTCTTAAACGATGCATAGACACAAACCTCATCCTTAATTGGGAGAAATGTCACTTTATGGTAAACCATGGCATAGTACTTGGTCACATCGTGTCCTCTCGAGGGCTCGAAGTGGACAAGTCAAAGATAGATTTAATAAGGAACTTACAATATCCCACTTCGGTGAGGGAAATCCGTTCATTTCTTGGCCATGCAGGTTTCTATAGGTGGTTTATCAAGGATTTCTCCAAAATCTCCATGCCGATGTGCAAGTTATTACAAAAGGAGGTACCTTTTGACTTCAACAAGGAATGCAAGGATGCCTTTGAAAAAATTGAAGGCAATGTTGACAAGTGCGCCAATTATCAAATCACCGGATTGGAATCTTCCATTTGAATTAATGTGTGATGCTGGTGATTATGCGGTTGGAGCCGTTTTGGATCAAAGAGTGGACAAATTGTCCCATGTTATCTATTATGCATCGAGGACTCTTAATGATGCACAAATCAACTATTCTACCACGGATAAGAAGTTATTGGCTACAATTTTTGCATTGGAAAAGTTTCGATCATACTTGGTGGGGACAAAGGTTATTGTATATTACGATCATGCCGCACTTAAATACTTAATAAAGAAGAAATAAGCTAATCCAAGGCTAATCCGATGGATCCTATTGATACAAGAGTTCGACATAGAAATTCGAGACAAGAAAGGTGTGGAGAATACCGTTGCGGATCATCTCAGTAGACTTGTTATGTCTCAAGAAGAACTTCCATTACAAGACCGCTTTCTTGACGAACAACTTTTTTCCTTGGAAAATTCTACACCTTGGTACGCAGATATAGTGAATTACTTGGTGACAAGGAAGGTACCTAATACAACGCCTAACTTCAAAAAGATGAAACTTAAGAAGATAGCCAAGCAATATGTGTGGGATGAACCATACTTATGGAAATATGGCGTGGATCAAATGATACGGAGGTGCGTGCCTAATTCCGAATTTCAATCTATTTTCTCTTTTTGTCACACTCTTGCTTGTGGTGGCCATTTTGGTTCTAAACGCACCGCTCTCAAAGTTCTCGAGATTGGATTTTAGTGGCCCACCTTGTTTGAAGATGCACATGTTTTTTGTAAATCGTTTGATAGATGTCAACGAACGGGCAATCTAGGTGCTCGAAATCAAATGCCACTCACACCAATTCTCGCCGTTGAGATTTTTGATGTGTGGGGTATCGATTTTATGGGCCCTTTTGTCAATTCGAATGGAAACTTTTATATACTTCTTGTCGTAGATTATGTTTCGAAATGGGTGGAAGCTAGAGCCACCAAAACTAATGATTCTCAAGTTGTTTGTGATTTTGTAAGAGAAAAGATATTCACTAGGCATGGTACACCAAGAGTGGTGATAAGCGATGGAGGCTCACATTTCAAGAAGGATTTCCACGCTCTCCTCAAGAAGTACAACATAACACACAAGATCAGTACGCCTTACCATCCACAAACTAGTGGACAAGCGGAAATTTCAAACCGCGAAATCAAATCCATTCTTGAGAAAACGGTGAATACAACAAGGGAAGATTGGAGCTTTAAGCTCAATGATGCACTTTGGGCGTATAGAACGGCGTATAAGACACCGATCGGTATGTCTCAATACCGGTTGGTTTATGGCAAAGCTTGTCATCTTCCGGTTGAACTTGAACATAAGGCTTATTGGGAGATAAAGAAATGCAGCATGGAGTATGATGAAGCGGGGAAGCAAATAAAGTTACAAATACATGAGCTAGAGGAGACACGTAATGATGCTTACGAGAGTGCCCGGATTAACAAGGAAAATACCAAGCTTTTTCATGAAAAGATGATTTCTCGGAAAAGTTTTTTTGTGGGGAAAAAAGTTCTTTTATTTAATACTCGTCTACGTTTATTTCCGGGTAAGCTTAAGTCCCGTTGGGTGGGATCATTTGTTGTTACTAATGTTTATGATTATGGTGCAGTTGAAATTGTTAGCGACAAAACAGGACAACCTTTAAAAGTCAACGGTCATAGGTTGAACCCATATTATGAAAACTTTCCAACGGAGCATGTGGACGTGATTGGACTTCGAGATGTGCTCCCTTTGGAGGAGTAATATGAAGCAAGAGATAAGTCGGGCCGTCGACTTTAAAACAAGCACTTAACGGGAGGCAACCCATAGGTTTTGTATTTCTTATCCTTTTACTTTTTATTTTGTTTTTGTTTTGTTTATCTATTTTTTTTTGTTCCATATCATACTAGGATTTCCCACCTTGACTTTACTTGGACGATCCAATTACATTGAGGACAATGTAAGGTTTAAGTATGGGGGAGTGGTTAAGCATATTAAAAAAAAATTGCTTAAAACCTCCAACTTGTAGAGATTTTAGAGTCACTAGCATACTTCTAGGTATGTTTACATAGAGAATTATGATCGACAAAACTGAACTTGGAAGTGTTAGGGAACTACGTTCGGATTTCTTGCTTGCTAGAGTGTTAAATAATGGATTTAATCATGCCGGTGATGCAGATTAGGAGCAAGGAGACATGCATTATTAGAGTTTCTGATCAATCATTAGTGGAGACTACCCTATTTATATCATGCGAGTCACCGACCAAAAAAATTCTTTGTAGATGACTAAAAAAGCTTTCTTTTGAGTGTGTGTCACCGTACGTTAATTCCGGGTAGAATGGTGAGCTACCCAACCTCCCACATATAGAAGCACTACTCTTTGATATCTTGAGTGCTAATTTTGTCAATCATGAGGGTGATGTTTATAGATGAAAGCCTCCTTCTTGTAGTTCGATTTGCAGTTAACACCATTCTCTCTCTTGACAACAACGGATCCATAGAACACCATCATCATCAACAAGGGAGGGACATCAAAATCTACAAGGAGAGTTGAAAACATTCAAGGTTTACAAGCAACGGAACAAGAAAAGAGTAAATTTCATATCCAAGTAAAGCAGCATATAAGGAGCGTAATTTTATATCCAAGTTGAAGACTTATTTACAAGAGCAAAGAAAAGAAAAAGGTGAGAATTATTGAAGTTTGTGATTTCGAGACGATACAAGTTGTGAAGAATAAAGCGGTAAAGTACTTTTCCCACGACCATGGTTTGTTTTTATTTTCACTTTGTTTTGTATTTTATTTCTCTTGTCTCTGAAAAAAATAGATATAGAAGATATAAAGATAAAAATAAATAAAAATAAAGGTAAAATGAAAAAAAAGGAAAAAATATATATATAAAAAAATGATGACAAGAGAATTTTTTATTATTTTTGGTTTTTATTTATTTAATAAGTCGCGGGGAAGGAAAAATATATTAAGAAGTTTCAAGCGACAAGGATTTTGAAAAAGAGAGTTACAAATTGTCAAGGAATTACGAAGTTCGAGAGTTTATCATCAATAGTTGAAGCCAAAGACGAAGACCAAGAAGATAAAAAAGAGGAGCAGAAGACGTTTCTATTGGATGTTGTGAGAGTGGTAATATCATCATTGCAATCAGATGTGAAGGTGAGTAAGTAATCTCATCCTCGATAATAGTGGTTGATTTCCTTTCTTAGAGATTGTCAGAAAAATGGTTTTTCAAAATGTTAAAAGATGTGGGTTTTTAAAATATTTCGGAAGTTTTCCGTCCCACCATTCAACGTGTTGCAGGATTTCTCTCTTCATTCCTACCTGCACACATGTGAGAACCATAAAAGTACGTCTTTTGAGTGCAATTTCATAAAACCCTTTTTGGTGAGGCAGAAGTCGAGGCGAAATGCTTATTGATCGCTTCTCAAACACGCGTTCTCTCATTATGGTGTGTTTATTTCTCCCTCAACATTTAAGAATGAGAATATGTTCTTTAGTATTTCTAACTTCTTAATACTAGCATGCATAAATTCTATGTCCTCATAGCTCTTTGGATACTTGGGACGCTAGAACGCTTTGAAGTTGTAAGTTTTAGTTTGATTTGCTCGAGGACTAGCAAAGTCTAAGTGTGGAGGAATTCGATAGGTGTAGAATACACCATATTTCCTATATAGAGTTTATGCGTTCTTTGCTATTTTTTCTTGTAAATTATGTATTTTACGCGTGTTTTTGAGTTATTAGGTACTCTGGAGTCGGACGGATGGAGGAAATGTAGATGAAATCACCCAATTTAAGCAAAAAGGGAAAAAAGGTCATTTCTCAGCGTTCGATAGTGGAAGTCAAGCCAAGGATAAGAGGCAACTCTCTTTTGAAGAAGTATTATAAGACAACCAGTAAAGGTTAGGGGGATGCTAGCTGGGTATCCCTTATCAATGTGACCGGGAATCGAATATAACCTACTTCTATAACCCTAGATCGAGAATTTATTTCTCAATCATTCCCATTTCCATTTTCCTGAAATTGAGAAAAGAAGAGAAGCAGCAGCTGCTGCTGTTGATGAGACATTGAGACTAGATCGAGAGTTAGACAGACAAATCGTGAGAAATTGGAAATGAATGTTCATAGATCTTAGAGAGGAAGAATCAGTGAGACCTGTAGATGGAATCGGTTTGGATCGAGAAACAGTGAAGAAATTAAGGGGGATATGTGGGTTTTCTTGAAATCAACAGATGAGATGAAATAAGGGTCTGTTGGTGATATGAAGATCTGAAGCTGTTTGGTGTCAATGGGTTTTCGGAGGAAGATGAAGTGAAGAACGAGATGGGTTCTGCTGTTGGATTGAAGGTTCAAGTCGAGTGTAAAGAAATTGGAGGTGTTGGGAGGCGATGGATTTGGATCTCAGATATGGATAAATGGGTTCGAGTGAAGAAGGGAAACTGCGGAATTGCAGTTGCAGGAGATGGAATTGGTGGTGATTTCTGGTGAAGGTTTACACTCGGATTGGAGTTTGGCCGTAGTGCTGAAGCGTAGAATAATTGATAAAATGGGAATGGTTGTTTGTCAGCAAGAACTGAAGTTGGTGTTTGAAGGTTTAGCAGTGTCAAGGTTGCAGGGAAGTGAAGCTGCAGAATGGAGGGTATGGCGTACATGGAAGATGATGAACCTGTTGATGTTCAGCAGTAATGGGTGTGCTTAAATAATTAGATGTATGCTAGGATTTGTTACAGGGAGAAGAAAAGAAGGGCCTGAAATTGGCCGGGAATTGACAAGAATTCAAACAGAACCATGCCGGATTTCTATGTTGCCGAGTTAACTCATAGAATCGTAAACCTCACTGATCCAGGCTGAGTAAGACCCAGTAAGATGACTCAGAAAGCTAACTCGGCTGACTCATACAACTAACTCGGCTGACTCTCTCCTCTTCTTTGACCCTCCTGACTAACGGAAGACTGTTTTGACAGTCAGATATAACAGAACCTTGACGAAATATTCTGTCAGTAGCAAAGAACACTCAGATGACCGGCATAGCTTTTCTGTCCAGATGCTGGCGACGGAAGATGGAATCCGGCGATCAAAATCACATACTTTTGTGTAGATTTCTTCTCATGGGTGTGAAGATTTAGAATTGGAATTGGATGGAGAATTGGACTTGATTTTGGAAAGAGAACAAGGAGGAATTTTACAAAGACAAGTATTTGGAATGTTGATCTACAAAGGGAAAGAGATTCCATTCCAAAGAGGAGTTGAAGCAATTTGTAGCCTATAAATAGAGAAGTTCTCTATTACACTTTTACACCTTTTACACACACAACACTTGTGTTTTTGCTTTCTTTTCAAAATTCTTCTTTTAATTATTTGTGTGAACTTAAAAAAATTCTCTTTTTAATTATTTGTGTGAATTTAAAAAACATGAGTAGCTAATTTTCTTATTGATTGAGGATGATTTCCTAGTTCTTAACATGATTTGAGTTTTTGTTTTAAAATCTACCTTGACGTTTTTCACATGATTATCGTTTGTTTTTACTAATAGGAATGTTTATACATTCATGGTTGATTGATAGATTGTTTAGAGTGCATGCTAAATTGATTTGTTAATTTGATCTAAAGCTAGTATAAGTTAGGGAATACGTAATCGTTCTCGACACTTTACACAAGTAGAAAATACGAGACCTTGCAGAGGGATTCTGTGGAGCAATTATGTGTGAAAATAACGCTAGAAAGTGGACCAAGCGAACCGAGTTTAACTACTAGTACTAAACCTAAATTCATAAATATTAATGCGTTCGGGGAAGTACATCTTGTAAGCGAACCTCAAGGTGGTTCTTTTGAATAGAATCTGATAACTAAGTGGACCTGTTACTCAGTGAAACGAGGAATTTTGGGGTTAACTAAGCGAACCTGCTATCCTACGGTTGGTGATAATCTGTGACTAATAAAAAGTGGAAAAGAACATAACTTGAATCATTGTTTTGCAACGAAGAAGTATTCCTTGATCTAATCTCTCTTATTGATTTCAACTTTATCTTTGAATTGCTTTGTTTATTTTCTTTTGCTTTATAAAACAAACCCCCCCTTGTGACAATTAAACAACTAAAACTCTTGCTCCTCGTGGGAACGAACTTGACTACACTATATTGCTTTTTAATTAGGTGCAAAAATATTAATTAATTTGTTGTGGTTACGTCACGCATCAATGGATACGCCAGGCGCCACTTGCACCACCGTGCCACTGACATGCACGAGCCATGCTGCAATGCCGCTGGCATGCACCAAAGGTGCCATTGCGCCATTACCATGCGCCAAAAAAAGGTAGACATAATCAACAGCTACCCTTCCTCATGAGATGTGATATCATCCATCAAGGTTTGCCACCAAACTGACAGACTTGTGGCAACTTTTGGGCGACCCGCCGCCTAAATCTAGTGGCCATGGCTATGCCAGGCGCCACTTGCACCACCGTGCCACTGACATGCACGATCCATTCCATCCACGCTGCAATGCCGATGGCATGCACCAAAGGTGCCATTGCGCCATTACCAGGCGCCAACAGAAGGTAGCCATAATCAATGGCTACCCTTCATCATGAGATGCAATCTCATCCATCAAATTTCGCCACCGAGCCGGCAGGCTTGTGGAAAGTTTCAGGCGACCAACCAAGACAAGTATAATAGCATAACATGTTATTTTCCTGCGGCAATCCTCTTGATTTTAGCTTGCCACACGTAGCAAATAGCTACATGTTTTCCACAAAAACACTCGAGACATCAAACATGTCACAAACTGGGGGATACTCATCAGGGTATTGGTCTGGCGGTTTACAGCGTGCGGCGTGCAATACGCATGTTACAAGAAAGTGTCATGAACAAGGGCGGTTAGTAATGGAAAGAAGTAATGGTGTACACGTTTCCTTCATCATGGAAGCATAAATTCTGAGGTTACATGTTACTCCGCTCTTCCACTACTCAATCGTTTCCACTTCCTACGAGACCAGGGTACGTTTTACTACGACTTGTATAAATAGGTTTCACCTATTTCCACCAAACGACAAGTTTTGGGTCAGAGAACAACACAGTATCCAGAAATCACCTGAAATCACCTGGTAGCTTTCCATTCTGCTAGCCAGTTCTACTTTATGATACAAGTCGTAAACAACCACACCTTCAGAATCAACTATTCTGGTCTCAACACTTTCTTCGCTTCCCTCACTAAGACCAACCCTTCTCCTTCACTTTGTGACCGAAGCAAGCCTGGAACGGCCATTTCTTGGTTTAGGCCAGGGTTGTACAGATTGATCTCTCGAATCAAAAGTACCCTCGTGCAGTACATTTTTTAGGGTCTAGACTCGTTTCTCATCCACACACACAAATTTACCAAAACCAGCAGAAACCGTTTTCATCCACAAACAATTGGCGACCACAGTGGGAGATTAATCTCTTGGTTACAAATTTAACTCTCAGTTTCATCATCCTACCGGTGAATGCAATACTTTGAAGCGCATTTTCCAAGTAAAGAAGGATTCAGGAGAATTACGTTTGGGGACTAGAGATTCTCCGCCTTACCGCGGATCGACATAAAGACGTTCCACAGACAATAAAGAATGATTGGGGACTTCTCGCATCAATGAGGGCATCACATAAAGACTTGGATTTACTCCCTGAAGATTCAGTTTTGGTGAAAGACCCTAAAGCGAGTAAGTTTTGTCAGACAATATTTACACAATCTATTATTTGGGTTTTCACATTTATAATGGAAGCTGATAACCCAATCACCTAGAGATTTCATATCATCCCATATTTTTCCCTTTCTCATGTAACATTCACGGTTTCACAATTTTCCCGAATGATTTTGATACTTACATTCTCAATTCATATTTTGACGTATCAATTGATCAAAGGGCCATTATTCCAAAATAATCCAAAAACTCTTATAAGAAACAATCATCTATCAATCCAAAAAACAAGAAAATCAAACCATAAACTAGGCGTTTCTTTTGCCTTTCAAAAAAAAAAAACTCTAAGAAAAGGAAGTTCAGAAAATAGAAACATTCAAGGAAAATTGCCTAACAACGGCTCGTTCTTCTTGGAGAAAATGTCCTTCATGCTTTGAAGAGCCACCTGTTTCATCTTCAACTCCTGGGACAACTTCTCTACTTCTGCCTCCTGTTGATTAATCAAATCCGCGGAAGGACCATCAACCGCATCAGCCTGCAGCCTTTGGATCTCGGAAAATCCCTCACAGAACCAGGAGGCGTTAAACTCAAAGTTTACACACATATCCCGGTGGAACTTCTAGCTTGATATTACATCTCCAGAAACAGTGTGACCAGTCACGTTGCACATATCATGATTGAAGATAATGTTTCTTCCACCCGCTTAACCAACGCAAACCGGCTGGTGATCTTTTTGGTTGTCGCAATATGTACATACCTTTTCCATATTCTGGTATACGATTCCGCATACTTATATGGTACACTAAAGCCTCCAATCAGCTCATGATCTTCATGAGGATTCAAAAATGGAGGGTTGAAAATCGCGCCTGCAACTGATTCTGCGACCGGCAGGGATTCCTTGGCAACAATTGCACCTGCAGCCATGGGAGTGTTTTCCGTCATCCGAAACATAGTAGCATCTTCTCGACGATCAATCTCCATATCCGTATTACTAACAGGTACGACTTTCATGATTAGAGACAAAACCACATCTTCATGGCGACGAATCTCCATCTCAGGGCTATCTTCGATGGCTCCTTCCCATGATAACACCGATTGAGTATTTATTCCGAATAAATAAATGGCCTAAAGAAAAAGGGTATGAAAAACTCACCGACTCATTTGTGGGCCCACTGGTAGAAGACTCGCCCTTGTATTCATAAGTGCTCCTCTCACCACCGGATCTTGAACTTTCTTCCTCCACGGATTCTTCTTCAAGAGATTCAGTCTTGTCGCCTCCTTCCTCAAGAGGCGTCGTCTTTTGGTTGTGGGAAAGTATGGCAAAGATATTCGAGTTGTCAAGACCCTGAGTCAAAAAGAAAAAAAAAAAAGAAAAAAAAAAGGAGTCAGTGACGGAATGGAAAATTTGTGTAATTCATCCAAGTCAGTGAGAGGATCATACACACCTGCATGTTGAAAGAACTGAAAGTCACAAGAGCCGTCGAATCCGATTGGAAGCCACCTGCACGAATTTTCAACCTTTGCTACTTTCTCTGGGGAATGTCTACATCCGAGCTAGAGGATTTTTGCTTGACCGAAGGAAGCTGTTTCAACAATTTATGCTTGGCTAGAACCGCAGAGGAAGGTTTTCCACATGGATTTGTCACAACATCCTGCACGAACTGATGAATGGCGAGAAACTCATCTTGCCAGAAGATATTATACTTAGGAGTCGTCACAGGTTTTCGTTATGAGAGCAAGAAGGGAAGGCTTTTATCCGGTGCAAAGACGCTATAATCAAGAATGACGGGTAGAAATTCATCTGGAGCTGTCGGTAGGCGACGGAAAGGGACTCCCTGCTCAAAGCCCATATGTCGAGAAACTCTGTCAATATTTTAAGAGACTACTCCACAAGACCCTCTAAAAAAATATGGCACATACCCAGGTATGCAGCTTTGCAAGAACACAGTTTCTCCAATACTCATATTCTCGTCAGCAGAATGCAATATCACGTTCGGTGCGGAAGCAAAAGTGTCTTGTTGAAATATGGAGGCGTGGGCCGGAGCCCAAGGACGAAAGTTAACTGCATGCGTGTTATCAAGAAAATAAATGAGCTTTGAGCCAGGTCTTGGACGCCTCTCCAACTAACGGAGTATCCTAGAGCCGCCATACGTATCAGGAAATGAGGTTTTCGGGTTATGTGCATAATGTTTGAAATGCTCCCACAACCATGCTTGGAGAAAGGCAACATGGATATACGAGTCTACTTTCATGTACCCATTAGAGACCTATATGTCTGCTACCAAGCGATCCTGATGGGTGTACAAAGAGCCAAGAAACAAACTGCCAATGGGAAGAGCAACGCCTTTCGCTGGTTTGATATCAAATTTGATAAGCTTCTGCCTTATCTCCTTCTTTCCAGATCCATCATCAAAAATATCTTTGGATAGCCAAAGAACTAAAAATGCAGCAACGTGGAGTGTATCATCAAGCACTTGATCCGAATCCGGCTCATCAGGGAACCACTCAGACACCCACCAATTATAGAAGCACTTTTCCTCATAATTCTTTCAAACATATCTTGCGGATTTCGCGTGTATTTCTTCTTCTTCCTCAGACAAAACAACGTCAAGTTTCCCAATTATCGGAAGACTCAACAGAACACTACACTTTCCAAAAAAATAGTCATCTCACCCCATCTACATATAGCCGTGTGAGTTTCCGGACACCATCTGGAGATGAAAGTAATCAAGCCTGCAGCCTCTTTTCTGATTTGAAGTGTTGCAGAAGCCATGATAACATTCATGATTTGCGCCCCAATCAGATTAGCTCTTACATGGTCTCGGATCATCATGAAATTCATCCATTTATCATAAGAGCGCAATGGACTATGACAGATTTTGAATTCTATGGGAGAAGCCTGATACTCTTTCTTCTGAAGACAAAACCTCATTATACACCCTGGATATACTAATTGGACTTCTCCATCATTCTCTGAATCAGTCATAAGAGTTGCCACGAATTTGGTATGGGTCCTTGTAATCGTAGCAGACTTCGTAAAAAACTCATCATTTGTGTTCGGCTTGGAGTTGTTATCACTCCTCGATGCGGCGGCAGAACTGCTTTCAGGTGACATCTTAACAAAAATTCCTTATGTTGTTTCCAGTTTCGAGGTAACTACAACAAAGCAAAACAAAAGTCACTACTTTGAAGAAAAACATGCATGGAGATTTTGTCAGGGTCTGGGTACAATAATCACAAGCCAACAACAAATTTTCTACGGGAAAATTTTCCTTTGGCCACATGTCATGGTACTCACGGATAAAAGGAATGGGGACTGATGCCTGCTCAACGGGATACGTGTGATGTCGCGGGAGATACGCTCTTGGCCGAAACTAGAAAATGCCGCGGGGAACATGTAAAGCCGCGGGAAGTATGCCCTCGGCCAAGTTACGCTTGGCCACGGGAATTGTGCTCGTGGACAAAAGGAAACCATGCATCTAGGTTTTGATAAAGAAAAGAGCAAACGAAGTCGTCCGCCCATACATGCTTACTTAACACAATAATTGGTTTCGTTGCTGTGGCTAACACTACTACAATACTACTAGCAAAGAGGAATCATTCATATTGAAGTATTTTTAAAAGTTCATGGAGGTCGTACCTATGGATAGGTTTTACACCAACATGGAGGAGCAAACAAAGGAAGAAATGTTGGAATACATACCTGAAATATGCTTGCTTCCTCTTGATGTCGTTTTCCTTCCAATTGACTGGCTCACGATCGACGCACCTTACTGCCAATCTGAAGACGCACGAACAAAGCTAACGATACAAAAAAAAAGACGTTAAGCAACTCCTTTTATATGAAAAGTACTTTTGGAGTTTGAGTAGGAGGAGATTTCCTTTTTGGGCCATGCGCTGAAGAAGGCAGTTGGGCCGGCGGAGGAAACGCTCCATGGCGCCAACAGTCCGCGGCCAAGACAGAACCAACAACCCCGCGTCCAAGTCAGTGGCCACCTCTGCCATTCAGCTTCCAAGCCAGCAACACCACGCCCGTGCCAAAGTCCGCGTACCAAGCAAGCTAGCGCCAACACTCCATGGCTCCATCCTCACTCGCTCCACAGCCAAAGCGGCGTCATCTTAGCCGTTCAAAGCAGCACCATCTTCACCAGCCAAGGAAGTGTCATCTTAGCCGTTTAAAGCAGAGCCATCCACCACTCTACGAATCAGGATCCAGCCGTGCCATCTCTGCTTCTCCGTGATCTAGCTATCCAAGTACCGTCCACCGCTTCACGGATCTATCCAATAACACCGCTCTACGGACCTAGCCAACAGAGCTGCTCCGCGGATCTATCCAGCAGCGCCATTCCATGGATATAGCCAAGCAAGCAGCGACATCCATCGTTCAAAGCCAACAACGCCATCTACCTTTCCTAGCCAGCCAGCTTCCGTTCCGCGGACCAAGTTGCAGTGCCATCTTTGCCGATCAGTAGCCAAAGTTGCATCATTGATGCCAACACCCCATGGCCAAGTAGAATTTATGCAAAGCCGCTAATGCAAGGATCACAGATTCTTCATGCCTCCTGACGAAGGTTAGCCAAATCTTCCTGACAATCCCTTCATGAGTTGCCGTTTTATTTTATCCTTGTTTGTCACCATCTCATGCTTACCCCGCAACAATGCCACTGTTCCGAGCTAAGCAGGGGACTTAATGTTGATGGTGGTTTTTAGCTTAGGGTTAAAATTGTAAAACCTTGCATCTGATGTGACATCACTTTGCAAGGAAACGAACCCATGAGTTTTAACCTCTTCAATGACACATTATTGAGCAGCTCAATATTTTCTTATGAAATTTACCCAAAATGGTGCATGTAGCAACAATCCCAGGCATTCTGTACATTTTGGAACCTTGCCTACATTCAATTAATACAAGTTTCTTTGAATGCTTTTTGTGCTATGTTCCCCGGCTAAGCCCTTAATGTTGATATGGCATGACAATTTGTGTTCACTCGCAGCAGAGTAGCACGAATTTCCAAGTATCAACAATAAGGTCTTTGAATAAGGTATTCAATCATAAAGCATGCTGCTCTTAAAAGAACTCTGTATCAACACATAGAATTCAATCAATTATCCTGACTAATTTTCAAACGTTAGAGTTTTGCGCCTTGCGCAGTATATCAGACCTTTCTTGTCGAAATTAAGCCTAGGCAAACTAGGTAATTAATCCTCTATGGATTAGCATATACAAAATCTTGCCCAGAATCAGAAAACAAAGATCCACAGGATAAGAGTAGCAGCAAAGGGAGGCGTGCGCCATTGGCCACACCACATCCTAAACCGGCCCCTCGACCAATCAGGTTGCTCTAAAGCCTCCACGCTCACACCATAATTGTAGCCACGCCCATGCTTGGCCGGTCCCTCTCCTTTCTATCGACCAATCAGGTCACTGTAAAATGCGCCACGAGCACTAGAGGTGTGGTCGCGCCTTATGTTTGGACGACCCCTTTTCTTGACCAATCAAGTCGCTCTAAACTCGCCACCATACATTAAAGGCCAAACGCACCTTGTCGCACCACCATACTAACTGGAAAACCAAACGCGCCCTGCCACAACAACATATTAATCGGTATGCCAACATGACACTCTGCCGCAGTAACATGCCAATGTGCCACAAATGACGCCACTACGTGCTAATCCACTTTCTGTTCGTGGCCAATGCCATGACGACTCCAATTAGGATTTCATGATCGAAACAAGACTTTTGCTTCAGTAGTGTTAGCCGAAACCCTAATTTTTAGTCATAGTCCACAATATGCCACGAGCCACTTTAGCTCTGGCCATGCCGCCAAGCCCTAACTTTGTCCACGACGCCAAACCCTAGCCTTGGACATGCCTCCAAGACCTAACTTTGGCCACGGCGCCAAATCCTATCCTTGGCCATGACGCCAAGCCCTAGGATTTGTCCATGGCGCCAAATCCTAGCCTTGGCCATGCCGCCAACCCCTAACTTTGGCCACGGAGCCAAATCCTAGCCTTGGCCATGACGCCAAGCCCTAACTTTGGCCACTGAGCCAAATCCTAGCTTTGGCCATGCCACAACGCCACAGACACGGCTATGTCACTATGTCGTAGGCGCATTCCGCAGCTATGACATTATGCCACTAACAAGTGCCAACAGAATGTGGCCATAATCAACGGACACTCTCTCTCCTGAATTACAATCTCAGTCATCCAAGTCTGCCACCGAACCGACAGACTTGTGGCAACTTTTAGGAGACCCGCCGCCTAAATCTAGTGGCCATGGCTACGCCAGGCGCCACTTGCACCACCGTTCCACTGACATGCACGAGTCATGCCAGCCATGATGCAATGCCGCTGGCATGCACCAAAGGTTCCATTGCGCCATTACCAGGCGCCAACAGAAGGTATCCATAATCAACGGCTACCCTTCCTCATGGGATGCGATCTCAGCCATCCAAGTTTGCCACCAAACTGCCAGACTTGTGGCAACTTTTAGGCGACCCTACGCCTAAATATAGTGGCCATGGATACGCCAGGCGCCACTTGCACCACCGTTCCACTGACATGCATGAGCCGTGCCAGCCATCCTACAATGCCGCTGGCATGCACCAAAGGTGCCATTGCGCCATTACCAGGCGCCAACAGAAGGTAGCCATAATCAACGGCTACCCTTCATCATGAGATGCAATCTCATACATCAAAGTTCGCCATCGGGCCGGCAGCCTTGTGTCAAGTTTCAGGAGACCAGCCAAGACAAGCCTAATATCATCGCATGTTATTTTCCTGCGGCAAGCCTCTTGATTTTAACTTGCCATACGTAGCAAAGTGCTACATTTTTTCCACAAAAACACCTGAGACATCAAACATGTCATAAACTGGGGGATACTCATCAGGGTATTGGTCTGGCGGTTACAACGTGTGGCGTGAAATACCCCCATTACAAGAAAGTGTCATGAAGAAGGGCGGTTAGTAATGGCAAGAAGTAATGGTGTAAACGTTTCCTTCATCATGGAAGCATAAATTCTAATGTTACACGTTACTCCACTCTTCCACTACTCAATCGTTTCCATTTCCTACGAGACCAGGGTACGTTTTACTACGACTTGTATAAATAGGTTTCACCTATTTCCACCAAAACGACAAGTTTTGGGTCAGAGAACAACACAGTATCCAGAAATCACCTGGTAGCTTTCAATTCTGCTAGCCAGTTCTAATTTATGATACAAGTCGTAAACAACCACACCTTCAGAATAAACTATTCTGGTCTCAACACTTTCTTTGCTTCCCTCATACGACCAACCCTTCTCCTTCACTTTGTGACCGAATCAAGCCTGGAACGACCATTTTTTGGTTTAGGCCAGGGTTGTACAGATTGATCTCTCGAATCAAAAGTACTCCCGTGCAGTACATTGTTTAGGGTCTAGACTCGTTTCTCATCCACACACACGAATTTACCAAAACCAGCAGGAACCGTTTTCACCCACAAACAGTAAGGAATGCCATGTTCAAAACTTCAGATGGAATTTACAACTCATCTCTCAATGCTCATAGTGGGATTACATCTCACTTGATTGCCTAATCTTAGGTATTTTCATTCTTGTATCTAACTTGAGGGATACAAGAATGACTTTTGGGAGATACTCAAGTCTACTGTAGTTTTTCATATGTATTATGTTTGACTATGCTGTTTTCTTTTGATGTGAAAGTAGAGTCACTTGACTCCTTGGTGCTATGTACCTCACTCTTATGCTCTGATTAAATTTTTTAATTATTGAGTCATGATGATGTGGGATATATGAAAACAGAGGTATTTTATTCTTTTGGAATCTCTTCTGTTCTGTTATTTTCAGCCAGTCCACGAACATCCGTGTCTCTCTTGGGAGTTTAGGGTTTCCACAACAAGGGTGTGTCTTTCTTGCTTGAAAACATATATATATATATATATATATATATATATATATATATATATATATATCTTATATTGTTTTCCCTTCCCTAATAAATAAAAAAGGGATATGGAAAACTCCTCAAGACCTCAAGAAGTTGCGATTCTTGAGATGGAAGAAGACACTAAAGGATGCGATTTTGTTCAAGAACTTGTCTTGAAAAGGATGATTGAAAGGAAAGAGTACAACTACTGAGTTGGAGAATCTGTCAAGGATTTCATTCTTTTTCAGAATGACTCTAGGGTCGAGTTTGCAAATCTTCAACTGTAAATAAATCAACTCATTGATGGTCAGGTCAAAATCCCTGATAATCAAAACACCCTGATCAGGAATCATACGAATCTCATCATGGACTGTTTCAAAGCTAGGAATCTTTCCCGCATTGTTGATCGAAAAGTTAATGTTCTCACTCATGAACATGGGGTCTCTACGGTCAAAAGAATCAAGGATATCAGTGATACCTTTTATGATGGACCCTTTAAAAGGTATGATGTTATCAAAGAAACTTGATTCTTATATTTATCTAGGAAACTTCTTATGAGAATTTATTCTTGTGTTTTTAAGAAGGTAACTAGGATTTGGAATAGCCATTATTGCGAGTACACATAGCTATGTCCAACGATTTTCATCTTCAATGTCTTTAGATTTATTTATTTAAATTCTAAAGTTTGTTTGGGAGATGATTTTGCAGTATTAATCTTTATGATTTCATATATTGTAATTTTTTATGGGATATGTGTGTTTGCATCCGTGAACTGTGATTGTCCCATATGTGGTCAAAAGTGAAGTCCTTCATATGTCATTATGCAAATATTTATGGAAGAAAGGATGAACCTTTGTCTACAAAGATTAAATCTATTATATGTCATTGTGCAAATGGTGATGATAAATAGAATGAATCTTTGTTTGTTCCGCAGTATTGGTCTTCCTTAATCCATATTTTTATGTAAATACTGTGCGGCTCCGTAAGTTCTCTTATGTGAGCATTTCCGATTGAATTAATCATGGACTCTCTTATGGTTAATTTAATTGAGATTTTTGGATACAAATTTATATTCTTATGTGATTTGTTAATGTCCAAAGAAATCCTTCTTTTCTTGTGAAAGTAAGGTCGCTCTTGCTGTTTTTTCGGGAATGGCATTTTATGGGGAAGAGTTCTTAATTGAACTTGTGTTTAATTTCTAAATCTTTGTGGTGAGTGCGGCTGTGGAATATTATAGGGGTTATCTTGTATCTTTATAAACTCCTTGATGAATGCATTTAGTTTCGACTATTTGATTGCATCTAAAAAGTTGATATGTACTTTCTTTTGGTCATGAAGTGTCTCTATGGAAATTTCATTAGCATCCCCCTAGTTTTCTTACCTTTGCCAATTATATTGACAAAAAAGGTGAGAATTAATGTGTAGTTCACACTACAAATACATATGCTTTTCGGATCATTATGTAAAGGGGAGTGGTTTTCATGTGAGATGAAGTATTGACCAAGAGGGAGTGATACATATCACCATAGTATTGTTGTCGAAGTTGTGATACAATTGAACTTTTATTTTGTGTAATAATACTATGACACTGTGTGAAAATGATTGAGATCTATTGTTTTCTCATTGTTATGGCTACGGTTCTTCAACAACGATGATGCTGATTTGAATATCTTTGGAATCATTGGAGTACTTGGAAGTAATAAATATTTCGAGTAATATTGAAGAACCAAGGAGATCAAGCATGTGGATGAGAAGCTGCAAAGTTTATTTATTTTGTATTCCATATGTATTGATAGTTTTGTCACTAAAATTGACAAAGGGGAGATTGTTAGAGAACTGCTCGGTCGAACTCGCAAGCGTTTCTATCTCAAGCTTGTTTTTCAAATTTAATTGCCAAAACTATAAGTATTGATTTCTAGTCTACTTATAGCTAAGTCTAGGACTAGGATAGTAAGTGTAGTTGAGCTCTAGACTCCACGACGTTCATCATGCAAAGAGGAAGAACTACTCAAGGAACTAGTGGAACTTCATCTGCAAAAAGGTATGTGGAAACTTGAATTTATCTATCACTCAAAATTATATCTATTTTACCTTCTATATTGAGACAAAAGTCGTATTGCTATATAGACTTCGATTATACACATTTGCTATTTAGAGATGAGTTTCGCTTATCTATTTCTCGAAATATATGTTGGTAAGCTTTCGCTTTGGCCAAGTTCATCTTTACTCGTGACGAAAGTCATGTTGATCATTTCAATAACTTGAAAATCGCTTTGATGAAAAATAGTTTGTGAATAACAACTATATAAGATCCTCTAAGAAAGTTTTAATGGTTTAAATGAGAGTTTAGAATATATAACCTTGCATGGATATAAACATTGCATGTGAACTCATATTTGTGTAAGTCCAAAATCCTTGAACCAAAGTATGCATACTTTAGGATGACCAAAATCAATTCATGAACATTTAAGCCACGATTTGCAAAGATTGCATTCCTTAATATAATCCCGTCTTATATTCAAAAACATTTCTGAACTGGTGATTCGTTGTTCGAGATAACACAATTTTCCATAGAGTCAGATTGCTACAAACACATACTTATGAGGTCTTAAATGTGTTTGCCTGCTCTGATACCAATTGAAAAAGCGGGGGTCTAACAACCACACCCAATATTTCATTTAGGCAATCTGTATGGACTAACTCCAATATATTTCCAAGAGAATCAACTGAACAGTCAGACTCAATCAAGAAAAATACATCCAAGAGTTATATATAAATTTCTCAAATTAATATGCAATCGAACATATAGAAATCTGTGAGCCGGATTAATATGAGAAATAACTTGGATGGTACCAAAGACCAATATCCAAGTATCAATCAATTTATATCAACAACCAAAGGTTGGATTATCTAATTGATTGAACTACGCACAACCTGTGATATTTTAATTATATAAAATATAATGCGAAAAAGAAATATCACAGACACCAGAAATTTTGTTAACGAGGAAACCTCAAATGCAGCAAAACTCCGGGACCTGGTCTAGATTTGAACATCACACTGTATTAAGCCGCTACAAGCTCTAGCCTACTTCAAGTTAACTTCGGACTGGAATGTGGTTGAGCCCTAACCAATCTCACACTTATTAAGGTATAGTCGCGTTCCTTGCACCTCTTGAACCACGCCGGATTTTGCGCACTTGATTCCCTTAGCTGATCTCACCTACAACTAAGAGTTTCTACAACCCAAAGTCGAAGACGTGATAAACAAATCTGTATCACACAGAAAATTCTATTGAATAGATAAATATGTCTCCCACAGAAATACCTACGAGTTTTTGTTCCGTCTTTTGATAAATCAAGGTGAACATGAACCAATTGATACACCGGTCTTATATTCCCGAAGATCATCCTAGTAATATCAATTACCTCACAATAATCTCAATCGTATGGAAGCGAAACAAGATATTGTGGAATCACAAAGGATGAGATGAAGATATTTGTGACTACTTTTTATCTTACCTATCGGAGATTAAATCTCGAGCAAATCTTAGAGAAGATAGTACTTAACATGATCGAAGAAAGTAAAATCAGAACATGCAACTACATATAAAATAGTTGGGTCTGACTTCAGAATCCCAATGAAGTCTTTAAGTCGTTAACATATAATAGTTTTAGAAAAAACCTAAGTTAAAGGATAATCGACTCTAGTTGCAACTAGTATCACACAGGAGGTGCGGGGATTAGGTTTCCCAGTTGTTAGAGTTCTCCCTTATATAGTCTTCAAATCAGGGTTTGCAATCAATGCTACCTTGGTAACAAAGCATTCAATATTCACCGTTAGATGAAAACCTGATTAGAGTCAATCTAATATCTTCCAACCCTTAGATCGAACTTAGCTTGTTATACAAAAATGAAATGTGACTTCATTTAGGTACGAGTAACCATACCCAACCATGTGCACATAGTTGAATCAACAATAGTTAACCTAAGTTAGCCATACGAACACTTTCATATCAACCCTGTTCATCTTAATCACAACTGGTTCAAATAACTCAAATGAAACTAGTTATGGAGTTGTTCAATTGTTTATATTCTCATAGAAGTATACAAGACACCATTGAAGAAAAATCGATTTTGATTCACTTGAATCAATACATGAACATTGTAGCCACGGTTTGCAAAAGATTGCATTCCTTAATATAATCCCGTCTTATATTCAAAAACGTTTCTGAACTGGTGATTCGTTGTTTGAGATAACACAATTTTCCATAGATTCAGATTGCTACAAACACGGACTTATGAGGTCTTAAACATGTTTGCCTGCTCTGATACCAATTGAAAAAGCGGGGGTCTAACAACCACACCCAATATTTCATTTAGAAAATATGTATGGACTAACTCCAATATATTTCCAAGCGAATCAACTGGACAATCAGACTCAATCAAGAAAAATACATCCAAGAGTTATATATGATTTTCTCAAATTAATATACAATCGAACATATAGAAATCTGTGAGCCGGATTAATATGAGAAATAACTTGGATGGTACCAAAGACCAATATCCAACTGTCAATCAATTTATATCAACAACCAAAGGTTGGATTATCTAATTGATTGAACTACGCACAACCTGTGATATTTTAATTATATAAAATATAATGCGGAAAAGAAATAACACAGACACCAGAAATTTTGTTAACGAGGAAACCTCAAATGCAGAAAAACTCCGGGACCTGGTCTAGATTTGAACATCACACTGTATTAATCCGCTACAGATTCTAACCTACTACAAGTTAACTTCGGACTGGAATGTAGTTGAGCCCTAACCAATATCACACTTATTAAGGTATAGTCGCGTTCCTTGCGCCTCTTGAACCACGCCGGATTACTTGATTCCCTTAGATGATCTCACCCACAACTAAGAGTTTCTACAACCCAAAGTCGAAGACGTGATAAACAAATCTGTATCACATGGAAAATTCTATTGAATAGATAAATATGTCTCCCACAGAAATACCTACGAGTTTTTGTTCCGTCTTTTGATAAATCAAGGTGAACATGAACCAATTGATACACCGGTCTTATATTCCCGAAGATCATCCTAGTAATATCAATTACCTCACAATAATCTCAATCGTATGGAAGCGAAACAAGATATTGTGGAATCACAAAGGATGAGATGAAGATATTTGTGACTACTTTTTATCTTACCTATCGGAGATTAAATCTCGAGTAAATCTTAGAGAAGATAGTACTTAACATGATCGAAGAAAGTAAAATCAGAACATGCAACTACATATAAAATAGTTGGGTCTGACTTCAGAATCCCAATGAAGTCTTTAAGTCGTTAACATATAATAGTTTTAGAAAAAACCTAAGTTAAAGGAGAATCGACTCTAGTTGCAACTAGTATCACACAGGAGGTGCGGGGATTAGGTTTCCTAGTTGTTAGAGTTCTCCCTTATATAGTCTTCAAATCAGGGTTTGCAATCAATGCTACCTTGGTAACAAAGCATTCAATATTCACCGTTAGATGAAAACCTGATTAGAGTCAATCTAATATCTTCCAACCGTTAGATCGAACTTAGCTTGTTATACAAAAATGAAATGTGACTTCATTTAGGTACGAGTAACCATACCCAACCATGTGCACATAGTTGAATCAACAATAGTTAACCTAAGTTAGCCATACGAACACTTTCATATCAACCCTGTTCATCTTAATCACAACTGGTTCAAATAACTCAAATGAAACTAGTTATGGAGTTGTTCAATTGTTTATATTCTCATAGAAGTATACAAGACACCATTGAAGAAAAATCGATTTTGATTCACTTGAATCAATTCATGAACATTGTAGCCACGGTTTGCAAAAGATTGCATTCCTTAATATATAAATGTATTTGTTCATGAACAAACCGATTTTAGAAATTAACCCACTCAAGTATGCAAACGGGAATGCATATTCAGAGTTCCGGACTTGGTCTGGGTTCGCCAGTATGCGAACATGTACGCATACTGTCATATACCACCAAACTCAGTTGAATTCCCGAACTTGAACTTTTCATTCGGTACGCATATGGGTATGCATACTAAGTTCCCGGACTTTCAACAAACCAACCAGTAAGCATACGGGTATGCATACGATAGTTCCCTGACTTGGAATAACTTGTAACAGTTAGCATACAAGTACTCATATTGTGCTATATCCAACCAATGATTTTTTATCGTTCTAAACTCCATCTTAATCATTGAAAAATTCTTGGAAGATGGTAATAGCTGTCTCATACAAACTATTAGCTTCAAAGCAATTTTAAAGTGATCAATAGATCAATACGAAACATTCCGGGTCTACGTCAAATGATTGTCTCACACAAATCATGTAAGATGTTACCAGACGATTTTCACATGATCATCTTTTGACTTTCGTCAAGAATAAAGATGAACTTGGTTAAAGAAAAATCTTACCAACACATGTTTTGAGAAATATGTATGCGAGTTAAACTCAGCTCGAAATATCAAATGTGTATAACATAAAGTATATATAGCTATACGACTTTGTCTCAATAGGATAAAGAATAAAAATAGACTTCTGAGTGATAGATGAGTTCAAGTCTCCACATACCTTTTGTTGACGAAGTTCCACAAGCTCCCCTTAGTAGTTCTTCGTCTTCAATCGATGAACGCCGTGAAGTCTAAATCTCAACTACACATTCTATCCTAACACGAGACATAGCTATAAGTAGACTAGAAATCAAGACTTATAGTTTTGCAACTAAACTTGACCAACAAGCTTGAGATAGCAACGCTATAGAGTTCGACCGAGCAGTGCTCTAACAATCTCCCCCTTGTCAATTTTATTGACAAAACTATCAATACATATGTATTACAAAATAAATAAACTTTGTAGCTTCTCATCCAGATTTATGAGGTCTTAAACGCGTTTGCCTGCTCTGATACCAATTGAAAATGCGGGGGACTAACAACCATACCCAATATTTCGTTTAGTCAATATGTATGGACTAACTCCAATATATTTCCAAGAGAATCAACTAAACACTCAGACTATATCAAGGAAAATACATCCAAGAGTTATATCTCAATTTCTTAAATCAATCTGCAATCGAACAGATAGAAATCTGTGAGCCGGATCAATATGAGAAATAACTTGGATGGTACCAAAGACCAATTGATAAGTGCTTAATTTACATGTTTAGAATGTCAATTCCAAACTTGTTTTGGCTATAATTCTTGCATATTACTTGTTATTATGATTATTTTCTAGTTTATGTGTCATATCAGGTGAATCATCCTAAGAAGAGTGAAAAGATCTATAAAAGAGCTATAAAGTGAAGTTCTCAAAGATCCAAGTGTCTAAATCCGAAAGAAGTGGAAGAAGTGCGACGAAAAGGAGCGAAGAATGCTCAAGATCATAAGAAGGACTAAAAGACCAAGTTAAACTCATCCAAATTAAGGATTTCTTATCACCATTTTGAAGATAATTCAATTTTGAAGAGAACGGCGAAAGAATGAGGTCATTCCAAGTTTGTACGAAGAAGTTACGACCAAAACAGTCGAGACATAAAACTGTAATCTAAGGCACCAGTTTCGACATTGCTTTAGCAATACCGAAAGTAGTCGTATTTCAGACAGAGAAGGTGTATTTTTGAGCACAACTTTCGGCATTGTTTTGGGGTATTCGACAATGCCGACTGAGACAAATCTATGGGGTCCCTTTTGACGTATTTTGACTTACAAGTCAAGGAAACACGGTCCCGATGGATTCTAATACCTAGATCTCATGAAAACTATATAAGAGGACTTCCACAAAAATTAGAGGAATATCACATCTCATATTATACTTTTTTTCTTCATAAAATATTCTAGGGTTTACCCCTTTAGGGGGAAACTGGGTAATTGTGTAATCATGAGATGCTAAACCTTTGTTGATTAAGGATGAATTCAATGTTCTAGACGTGAAGCTTTATTATTATACAAGTTTTTTCGGAGTTTCTATCATCATCGTATGTCTTTTCTATATTTAGTGTTTATGAATGATTCTTATATTGATTTGGGAGGCCTACTAGATTAGTCTATTGATTGTTCTAAATCTAGTAGAAGTTATGAGATAAGTAATCGTCGATTGACTCTCTACACAAGTAGACATCGCGAGACCTTGAAGAGGGATTCTGTGGACCTATTGCGAGTGAAGATAACATCAGCAAGTGGACCTTTATCTAAGAGTTCAACTACTGGGATCAACCTAAATTCACAAAGATTAAAGCATTCAATTAGATTACACCATGAGTGATCTACTACTTGGTGGTTCGTTGAATAGAATCTGGTAGTCGAGAACTTCTGTATCCAATGAGAGAAGGAGTTTTGGGGATAACACTGATCTAGATATTTTCCTACGGTTGTTGATGAATGGTTCTAACGAAAGATAGATAAGTATTCTAATCCATTTATCGCTTGGTAACGGCTAAAGATTCCTTGATTATCCTTTTTTTTCTTATTTGTTTCTTTTTATTTATCTTACAACCAATCCCCCATTGTCTTTTACTTTGTTTTGCTAATTCAAATAACCTATCAATTACACAGCTCTCTGTGGGAACGATCTTTTACTACCACTATATTACCAGTTAATTAGTGGAAAATATCTTAATTAATTTGTTGTGGTTATGACACGCATCACCAATATCCAAGTGTCAATCAATTTATATCAACAACCAAAGGTTGGATTATCTAATTGATTGAAATACGCACAACCTGTGATATTTCAATTATATAAAAATATAATGCGAAAAATAAATATCACAGACACCAGAAATTTTGTTATCGAGGAAACCGCAAATGTCGAAAAACCCAGGACCTAGTCCATATTTGAACACCACACTGTATTAAGCCGCTACAGACTCTAGCCTATTACAAGTTAACTTCGGACTGGAATGTAGCTGAGCCCTAACCGATCTCACACTGATTAAGGTACAGTCGCGTTCCTTATGCCTCTTGAACCACGCCGGATTTGACGCACTTGATTCCCTTAGTTGATCTCAACCACAACTAAGAGTTGCTACGACCCAAAGTCGAAGACTTGATAAAAAAATCCGTCTCACATAGAAAATCCATGAATTTAAGTAATGGAATATTATGAAGAACGTATAATATTTTCTAGGAATTCGATTGTCGAATCTTACAATTAGAAATACTTGATTGATTAATTGATGGATCTATACTAGCAGGCAAGCTGTCTAGAAGCGTTATAATTATTCGAAGATCGAGGTATGAGCTAGTTGAAACGTAATACTCGATTTGAATGTTTATTCTGTAAATTCATGGAACATTGCGACATCCTGAACACGTTATTGCTTTATACTAATGACTAATACATCTAGGAGCCGTCAAATCATTTCGATTCTATACATAAGTGAGTAATGAAGTTTCCCAGTTAATGAAATATGTCGTGGTCTCAGTTGAGAGAATGCATATGTACACTATGAGAGGAAATACGCTCAGTCAGATATCATCATGGCATGATTTTTCATGCTTAAAAGAGAGACATGAATCTCAATATTCGTCTGACTACTTGATCAGGAATATGTAAGGTTATGATTTTAGCCTTTGTCGAAAATACACCATCAACATTAAGTTCCCTGCTTAGTGACAGTCATGTTCCTCAGTCAGCATTGGATGGTAATTTTCTAGTTACAGGCGAAATAAGTAATTGAACTTAGTCGCAAGAAATAATGTTACCGTAATTTCGATTTTCTCAAATGATGTTGTGTACGAGCGAGCCACGGCTTGAACCGAGATCCCAGTAGCATGATAGAGCATATTCTAACGAGCGTAAATTGGTGTAGCACTACTGATTTGGTGATAGGACATATAACCTTGGTCGATTTAGGATTCATGGGTCTGGTCCGAAGAAAGGAAATCCTTGTGAAATCAGGTTTTGGAAATAAAATTTGATATAAAAGGGATAAACACCTTTTTTTTTGTATTTCTCCTTCACACGACCGACCACCACCTTCATGTATTCTACCTCCCATGTCCGAGAAGCAGAGGAAAGCATGAAAAAATTGCCGGAGCTCATTGCCGCCGTCCGACGATCGCCGCCATAGTCCGGCCATGTTCCGGCCAGCACCGACCAGGTAAGCAATTTTTTTTTTTTGCTGTTTCATGAGTTGTTCATGCTTTTTTCATGTTAAAAATATATACATATGCATATATAGGCGTGAGTTTTATAGAAAACCCTTGTTTTAACAAAGGACGTTCGTTCGTTAGTTTAAGAAACGAGCCATAATCCTTAACTTAGGAGAGAGATTGTTTTTTTTTGAATAGACTTGCGTCTAATGATAAAAATTTATTTATGAGATTTGTTTAAAACCAAAATTTTCTTAAAAGTGTGAGTTTTCACGAAATAGGAATAAACCCTCGTTTCAAAGACGGACGATCGTACGAGGGAAAAGTTTTTTTTTTTTGACAAAACCGTGACATATTCACGATTTTTTTTTCATTTACGTGAGTTTTGATCACGTCAAAATTTTTTTTAAAAAACTAAAAACACGTGAGTAATTCACGTTCATATATATATAATTTTGTTGAAAATCAAAAATTGATTTTGAGTAATCATTAAAAGTAAACAATTATTTATGATGAAATATTGTCTTGGTGTGAGTTTTTTTATAACTTAGTGGTGGATATTCACACAGTAAAAATTATGTTCATGATTTTATGAAAAATAAAGTTTTGATTTTGGAGTAATAAAGTTTTGCTCGTTTTTGCAGGTTTGAAGAAACAAGCAAGTTTTGAAGTGTTAACTCTTGTATCACAACCACTACTGTTAGTGGAATCGTAAACAGGTAAGAGTTAAGAATTACCAGTTTTGATGCGTTTTGTGAGCATTTTTATCATCCAATTGCCTCATATCATCGCTTCATCGAGGTTTGCATCTTGTATGATATATTGAAATAGAGTATTGTGCGGATGCTACAACTACTTATCAAGGATGTCTGATTCCCAAGATAATGATGCTTCCAGAGATGACACATGTATGGATGCGGATTCTATTGGTGAAGAAGTGGAAGAAGAAACATCCGGAATCAAGAATATTCTAAATACAGGTGATGAGTTCTTCGTGGTTCAGCATAGACATGAAAAACGTCTCAGGACCCCAACATTTCGTCTTCTGATAAATCCTAGGGATGTTACTCAGAGGAAATTGGTGACTCCTCGGGCAGCTATCCGATTCTGTCTCCAACGAGGACATTTTCTGCTTCAATTATAGAATTTAAGCTTTCTCGACGACCTTTAGAAAAATTTTATGGATGGGAAAGGCATATGTTGGGTTTTCCTTATATTCGAGCCATGCTGGATCGTGCTCAGGTAACAAGGGATATTCAAGCATCTGAAGACTTGTTTATTTTTCACCATGTGCGAGGTATAGTAGCTCCGCTTGTTCGCTGGTGTATTCCGATCCATACTTTCATATGCATATGGGGAGAGTTTACCATCATTTTAGCGGACGTGGTTGCTTTGTTGCATCTCCCAATCACGAGCAATCTTCCTGAAAGACTTTCGGCAGAGGATATGGCAATGTCTAACATCTTGACAGCCGAGATGGAGGAAATTAATAAAGTATCCATCAAGTGTTGTTATGCTCACTGGTTAACACATTGGTGGCCGAGAGATAATGCTCCTGACAGGCCTGTGGATGGTACGTTATCTATCGCTGCTTTCTTGTGTTTATGGCTGTCCAGAGATATATATTTGAAGATGTGGAAATTTATTGAAGTCGTTCTTGATCCCCTTTTCTATTAAAATGGCCCAAGGTGAGCAACTTCCAATCGGTAGTCTATTCTTGGGATCTTTGTACTCTAACTACTCCTTGGTTATAGACTCTAGTGTCTCGAACAGCTTTATGAAGTGTTAGAGCATTGCTCGGTCGAACTCGCATGCGTTGCTATCTCAAGCATGTTTGTCCATGTTAGTGATCAAAACTATAAGTCTTGATATCTAGTCTATTATAGCTAGGTCTCGAACTAGCATAGAAAGTGTAGTTGATCTCAAGGACTTCATGGCGATTTATCATACAAGTAGAAGAACTATTCAAGGAACCGGTGGAACTTCTAGACAAAAACGTATGTGAAGACTTGAACTTATCTATCACTCAAAAGTCTATCTACTCTATCTCCTACTCTTTGAGAGAAGAAGTCGTATGCTATGTATATAGACTTTGATTATACACATTTGGTATTTCGAGCCGAGTATACCTCGTCTATCTATATCTCGAAATATGAGTTGGTAAGCTTTTCACTTTAACCAAGTTTATCTTTACCATGTGACGAAAGTCATGATATGTTTCAATCATTTTGAAAATTGCTTTGACGAGAAATGGTGTAACAACTGTGTAACATCCTCTAAGAATGTTTCAATGATTGAAATGAGAGTTTAGATTACATAACCAATAGTGGACATAAGCATTATTGTGGAAACACATTTATGTATAAGTCATATTCCTTGAACCAAAGTTAGCAAACTTTTTTGATCAAGAGAACCGGAAGAATGGCGTGAGCCAAGTCTGCGAACTCAGTCCGCGAACTTCCGAAGTTCTCAAACCCGAGAATTTCTGCTGTAGTTGACAAACTACTTGCGTGAAACTAAATCCGCGAACCGGCGAAGTTCTCATACCCTAGAATTTCTATTAGAGTGTGTAAACTCTGCTTGGTAACTTAAGTCTGCGAACTTGAGAAGGTTATAATCTGAAGATGATTTACGAACTTAAACTTAAAAAGACTAAGCAATGCATTTTTGCAAACCGTGGCTATAAAAGTTCATGAACCGATTCAAGTGAATCAAATCATCTTTGCTTCAATTATGTCTTGTGTAGTACATGAGATTTCCTTGCAATTGAACAACTCTCTAACTAGTTCATCTGAAATCATTTGAACTAGTGATGGTGAAGAAGAACATGGTTGATATGGAATGCTCATATGGCTAACCATTTGGTTAACTATTGTTGAACCAACAAGTGCATACGTTTGGGTACGGTTAACAAACCTAGAAGCGTGCATTGTCAAGTGTGTGTAACAAGCTAAGTTTTCGATCTAACGGTTGAGAAATATTAGCTTGAATCTAAATCAGGTTTTTATCTAACGGTGGATATTGATTGCTTTGCTACCAAGGTAACTTAATTACAAACCCTGATTTGAAAGACTATATAAGGGGAACTCTAGTATCTGTGCAAAACTAATCCCCACACCTCACGTGTGATACTAGTTTGCATACTAGAGTCTATTCTCCTTTAAACTTTGGTTTTCTTCTTCTAAAACCAGGTTAACGACTTAAAGACTTCATTGGGATTGTGAAGCCAGACCGATACTACTTTTATCGTAGTTGTGTGATCCGATCTTGCATCTTCTATCGTACGAGTACAATCAGATTGATTGGCTTGAGATTGATATCTCTGATAGGCAAGATATAAAAAGTAATCACAAACATCTTCGTCTCATTATTTGTGATTCAACAACATCTTGTTTCGCTACCATACGATTAAGATTGTTGTGAGGTGATTGATAACTCTAGGCTGTTCTTCGAGAATATAAGATCGGATTATCAATTGGTTCCTGTTCACCTTGATTATTATCAAAAGACGGAACAAAACCTTTTATGGTTTATCCGCGGGAGACAGATTGATCCTTTGATAGACTTATCTGTGTGAGACAGATTTGTTTATTGTCAAGTCTTCGACTTTGGGTCGTAGCAACTCTTAGTTGTGGGTGAGATCATCTAAGGGAATCAAGTGCGCAGTATCCTGCTGGGATCAGAAACGTGTGGAGTACAACTGTACCTTGATCAGTGGAAGACTGATTTGGGTTCAACTATAGTCAAGTCTGAAGTTTGCTTGGAGTAGTATAGTGTCTTTAGCGGCTTAATACAGTGTGTGTTCAATCTGGACTAGGTCCCGGGGTTTTTCTGCAAATGCGGTTTCCTCGTTAACAGTATTCTGGTGTTTGTGTTATTTCTATTTCCACATTATATTTGTTTGTATAATTGAAATAATACAGGTTGTGCGTTTGAATCAATCAATTGGAAATCCGAACTTTGGTTATTGATTGATATTGATTGATCCTTGGATATTGGTCTTTGGTACCATCCAAGTTATTCCTTGTATTTGATTTGAACTCGCAGTTCTTGCTTGAGTAAATCAAATCAAGAAGAGAGATATAAACTCGTTGATATACTTTTAATTGATTGAGTCTTGTTGATTCTCTAAGTATATTCGAGTTTGTCCATACAGATTGCTAAGCAAAATATTGGGTGGTGTTGTTAGACCCCCGCTTTTCCAAATGGTATCAGAGCAGGCAAACATGTTTAAGACCTTACAAGTCTGTGTTTATAACGATCTAACTTTATGGACGAGTCTATCTCTAATAACGTACATGTTCATAAATTACCTAATGATTTTCAAAGCTTGGATTCACCAGAGAGAACTGTCACATCTAGGTCAGTATCTAAACATTCTCTTAATGTAAAACCTGTTGAAGTCTGGGAAACACGCATAGAAGAACAACTGTATGAACTTTCTGATGAAGGTGATTCAGATATTGATAGATATGTTGATGAGGAAGTCTCTGAGTATGTGAAGGTTTTGAATTCGTTAGAAAAGAAGAAGATGACATCTTCTCATGTCACTCCTCTTCTGACTCCTCTCTGTAGAGAAAACAAGAAATTGAGAAGATGTTACGCAGGTGTTTATGTTTCGAATCGTTCCAACGAATCGATCCTCAAGGATTCTGAGGAAAACCTACGTATGAAGTCACTTGAATATGATAATCTTTATCAAAAGTACTTTTTGTTGGAAGAGAAACTTGCAGAATCTTAAGCAAGGATTAACTCCCAGCAAACAAGTTTTGACAATAGAGAAAGTGCTTATCTCACACGAGAAAAACGCCCCGAGGCTGATTTAGCTGTTGCTCTTGATAAAATCAAGATGTTGGAAGATGAATTGAAATAGTTCAATACTAGTTCAAGAAAATTAACCACTATGCTAGGAGCAAGTAAAAATCATCGTGATACACGAGGATTGGGCTATAAGGGAATAGATGCTCCAAGTATTAGCAAAGAGGTAAAATTTGTCAAGGCTAATGACTCTTCTCAACAAAATGTTTCCACTGATGGAAAAAGTGAAAAAATACCTTCACCGGCAGTTAAGGTTCAAAGGAACAAAGTTTATCAACCTACAAAGTTAGCACACACGGATCGAGGTAAGAACATTCCTTATGTTTGCCACTATTACGGAAATAAAGGTCACCTGGAAAGGAGATGTCGTTTCCGTATAAGGAATGAGATACTTCATGATGTTCTTGTTTGGGCATCACAAGAAGTTGTGAAACCAAGATCATACGTTAGGACTGATCCTCTTAACGTTACAGGTTGAAATTGTCCAACCTTTAGGAAAGGGAATCAGTGCTATGATAAACCTAGAATTGCCTATAAACGTCGTATGAATCCTTTTCACAATTATCAAAAGGATAACTTCATAAAGACGAAGACAAGATCCGATGCTCCAAATTGGAGAAAGACTAACTTGCAAAATAATAGTCAATCCAATTCTCTTCCGAGAATTCTAGAAGAGAATAATGGGAAGAAGGTTCCAATTGTTCCTAAACGCACTCAGAAGTGGATACCAAAGAAAGTTGATGATGTTTTGAGTGTGAAAAGGAATGATCTCCCAGAAAATTCCATGACTATGGAGAAGGCAATATCCATGATGTTGGAACTTAACAAGTTTTTTGTAAAAATGGAATTGGATGTGAAAGGTTCTAAAAGCGATCTCTTTCATGATAATCCAAAGGTCACTTGTGGTGAGCAAGACATTATTCACCCCAACACAACTTGATTGTGTTGTAAGTGCATCCTCACCAAGGAATGCCCTGTTATGTATACGGTGAGGGAAGCACGAGAATTGGGGCACACATATTATGTTTGGTAAGGCTGTAGAATTCGACTGGATTCTTCTAAAAAGGTATGTCTATAAAATCGAGCAAGATTTGTTTTTTTATGATCCATGTACCTTGATTATTGTTCATTTCTACCTTCTTGATATGTGTTTAAGGTTCTTAAACGTTTAGGTTTGAAAATAGTAGTTCGGGATATTTGGACTCCATGGTACACATACCTGGTATGCTTACCATCTTTTAAAATCAAAATCCAGTGGTTTAAGTTCGCGGACTTGAAAATTCGTTTGCAAACCCGTATGCATATTTTCCTGTAGACGTTGATATTCGGTGGACTTGTTTTGGCCGTAACTTCTTCGACCGAACTCGGAATGAACTCATTATTTTTGCATTCTCTTCCTCTTTGAATTTTCTTCAAAATGGAGATGAAAATTATTGATTTTGGATGAGTTAAGATTTGTATTTGTCACGTCTCTTGTTTTGAGTGTTTTGCTCCGTTTCGTCGCACTTGTTCCAATTCTCTTGGACTTGGGCACTTGGATTCTTGGAGTACTACTCTTCTAAGCTCATTAGTAGCCTTAAAAAGAATGTTTTTTGGTGAATCAAAAAGAAGGAAGTTCAAGAATGGGTTGTAGTACGCATTGTTATGGGATTCTTGAATGTTCACAATAATTTTATGTGAACTATGGTGCATAGTCGTTAATGACTTTGTATGTTCTTCTTTGTTAAGAAAAACCTTTTATACGCCTTTGGTATATATTTTTGGTGTATATCCGGGCGAAAAAGGTTGATTCTACCCTCTAAGGACAAATCATCTTATATGCGCATTACGAGTTTGTCTTGATGCCTAGTAAATCTTCGGATGAGAATTTATTTCTTGTTTTGTTTAGAAGAATAACTAGAGTTTGGAATAGCCATTATTGTGATTACACATAGCTATGTCCAACGTTTTCATCTTCATGATTTTAGATTTATTTATTTAAATTCGAAAATTGTTTGGAAGATGATTTTTGCAGTATTAATCTTTATGGTTTTATATATTGCAATTTGTTAGGGCATATGTGTGTTTGCGTCCGTGAACTATGATTGTCCCATACCCTGTCAAAACTAAAGTCCTTCGTAAGTCGATATCCATGTATTGATAAAAGAATGAATGTTTTGATAAAATACAAAATTTTGAAGCCTATTATGTCATTATTGATGGAGGATAGGATGAACTTTTGATTACAAGGATTATGTCTATTGAATTTCGTTATGCAAATAGTGACGGAAAATAGAATGAATCCTTGTGTATTCCGCAATATTGAGCATCCCTGATCCATATTTTATGTATTACTGTGAGGCTCCGTAATGTATTTTATGTTGAGAACTATACAACCAAGTTGATTATTTCTAGCTTAGTTGTTGTTCCGTGAGATATTTTATGTCGAGCATATTGAACTAAATTAATCATCTTGTTTGGTTATTTAGTTATTGCTCCGTAAGTTTTCTTATGTCGAGAAAAACAAATGATAATTAAATTGATTACTTTTGTGATTAGTTTGGTTGTGTATTCCAATTAGATTAATTATGGGTTCTCTTGTAATTAATCTAGTTGAGTATTTTCGTGTCTCCATAAGTTCTCTTATGTTGAGCATCATCAATTGAATTGATCACTTTTTGTGTTTAATTTGATTGCGTATTCCGATTAAATTAATCATGGGTTTTACTTGTGATTAAGTTGATTGAGTTTTTGGATACAGGAAATCATTTTTATGGTTTTTTGTGTCCAATAAAAATCCTTCTTTTCTTTCGAAATTAAGGTCTCCCTTGTTTTTCCTTCGGGGATGACATCAAATGGGGGAGAGTTCTTTTGAACTTGTGCTTAATGGTCATATCTGAAAGGGTGTGCGACTGTGTAATTTTAGAGGGGTTATCTTGTATCTTTAAACTCCTCGATGAATGCATTTAGCTTCGGCTTTATGATTGCATCTAAATTATTTGGTATGTATTTTTTTTCTTTTTTTCATGAAATGTCTCTCTCGGAAATTTCATTATGATCCCGGTCTTGTACCTTTGCCAATTTTATTGACAAAAAGAGGGAGAATTAATATGTAGTTCACACTACAAATACATATGGTTTTCGAATCATTGTGTAAGGGGGAGTGGTTTCCATGTGAGATGGAGTATTGACTAAGGGGGAGGAATACATATCACCATAGTATTATTGTTGAAGTTATGATACAATTGAACTTTGACGTTGTGTAATAATACTATGACACTGTATAACAATGATCGAGAACTATGTTTTCTCATTGTTATAGCTACGGATCTTCAACAGCGGTGATGCTAAACTTACAACCTTTGGGATCATTGGAGTACTTGGAAGTGACGAAGATTTCGAGGAATGTTGAAGATTAGACATGTGGAATGGGAGCTACTAAAATTTCTTTATCTTTTTTGTATTCCATATGTATTGATAGTTTTGTCACTAAAATTGACAAAGGGGGAGATTGTTAGAGCATTGCTTAGTCGAACTCGCATGCGTTGCTATCTCAAGCATGTTTGTCAATGTTAGTGATCAAAACTATAAGTCTTGATTTCTAGTCTATTATAGCTAAGTCTCGGACTAGGATAGAAAGTGTAGTTGAGCTCAAGGACTTCATGGAGATTCATCATACAAGTAGAAGAACTACTCAAGGAACCGGTGGGACTTCTCGACAAAAAGGTATGTAAAGACTTGAACTTATCTATCTCTCAAAAGTCAATCTACTGTATATCCTACTCTTTGAGACAAGAAGTCGTATGCTATATATATAGACTTTGATTATACACATTTGGTATTTCGAGCCGAGTATACCTCGTCTATCTATATCTCGAAATATGAGTTGGTAAGCTTTTCGCTTTAACCAAGTTTATCTTTATCATGTGACGAAAGTCATGATATGTTTCAATCATCTTGAAAATTGCTTTGACGAGAAATGGTGTAACAACTATATAACATCCTCTAAGAATGTTTCAATGATTTAAATGAGAGTTTAGATTACATAACCAATGGTGGACATAAGCATTGTTGTGGAAACACATTTGTGTATAAGTCCTATTCCTTGAACCAAAGTTTGCGAACTTTGTTGATCAAGAGAACCGGAAGAATGGCGTGAGCCAAGTCCGCGAACTCAGTCCGCGAACTGCCGAAGTTCTCAAACCCGAGAACTTCTGCTGGAGTTGACAAACTACTTGCGTGAAACTAAGTCCGCGAACCAGAGAAGTTCTCATACCCAAGAATTTCTGCCGGAGTTTGTAAACTCTGCCCGGTAATTTAAATCCGCGAACCTAGTCTGCGAACTTGAGAAGGTTATATATCTGAAGATGATTTCTGAACTTAAACTTAAAAAGACTAAGGAATGCAGTTTGCAAACCGTGGCTATAAAAGTTCATGAACCGATTCAAGTGAATCAAATCATCTTTGCTTCAATTGTGTCTTGTGTAGCACATGAGATTTCCTTGCAGTTGAACAACTCTCTAACTAGTTCATTTGAAATCATTTGAACTAGTTATGGTGCTGAATAACATGGTTGATATGAAATACTCATATGGCTAACCATTTGGTTAACTATTTTTGAACCAACAAGTGCATACGTTTGGGTACGGTTAACAAACCTAGAAGCATGCATTGTCAAGTGTGTGTAACAAGCTAAGTTTTCGATCTAACGGTTGAGAAATATTAGCTTGAATCTAAATCAGGTTTTCATCTAACGGTGGATACTGATTGTTTTTTTACCAAGGTAACTTAATTGCAAACGCTGATAAAGACTATATAAGGGGAACTCTAGTATCCGTGCAAAACTAATCCCCACACCTCACGTATGATACTAGTTTGCATACTAGAGTCGGTTCTCCTTTAACCTTTGGTTTTCTTCTTCTAAAACCAGGTTAACAACTTAAAGACTTCAGTGGGATTATGAAGCCAGACCGATACTACTTTTATCGTAGTTGTGTGATCTGATATTGCATTTTCTATCGTACGAGTACAATCAGATTGATTGGCTTGAGATTGATATCTCTGATACGCAAGATATAAAAATTAATCACAAACATATTCGTCTCATTGTTTGTGATTCCGCAACATCTTGTTTCGCTACCACACAATTAAGATTGTTGTGAGGTGATTGATAACTCTAGGTTGTTCTTCGGGAATATAAGACCGGATTATCAATTGGTTCCTGTTCACCTTGATTATTATCAAAAGACGGAACAAAACCTTTTAGGGTTTTCTGTGGGAGACATATTGATCCTTTGATAGACTTGTCTGTGTGAGACAGATTTGTTTATTGTCGAGTTTTAGACTTTGGGTCGTAGCAACTCTTAGTTGTGGGTGAGATCAGCTAAGGGAATCAAGTGCGTAGTATCCTGCTGGGATCAGAGGCGTAGGGAGTACAACTGTACCTTGGATCACTGGGATACTGATTGGGGTTCAACTACAGTCCAGTCCGAAGTTATCTTGGAGTAGTCTAGTGTCTGTAGCGACTTAATACAGTGTGTGTTCAATCTGGACTAGGTCCCGAGGTTTTTCTGCATTTGCGGTTTCCTCGTTAACAAAATTCCGGTGTCCGTGTTATTTCTATTTTCCCATTATATTTGTTTATATAATTGAAATAATACAGGTTGTGTGTTTGAATCAATCAATTGGAAATCCGACCTTTGGTTGTTGATTGATCCTTGGATATTGGTCTTTGGTACCATCCAAGTTATTCCTTGTATTTGATTTGAACTCGCAGTTCTTGCTTGAGTAAATCAAATCAAGAAGAGAGATATAAACTTTTTGATATACTTTTAATTGATTGAGTCTTGTTGATTATCTTAAAAGTATATTCGAGTTTGTCCATACAGATTGCTAAGCGAAATATTGGGTGGTGTTGTTAGACCCCCGCTTTTTCATGAAGGTTAAATGCTACGCCAATACGATGTTTCTCCAAGCTTTAATGTGGGAAAGCTTCAAGAATTATGCACCCATTCCTCGTAATATCCTACAAGGACCGAATGCTAATGTTCATCATGTTTTATCCGAGAAGGATAATGTCAGTATTATGCGCTGGTTTACAAAGCATCCCCGTCTCAATACGCGTCTTGTCGATGTGTTAGACAATGAGTCTGAGTTCAATTTTCGTCCATGGGTGTCAATTTCTTCTTATATTTCTCAGTTGACAACTTTTAATGCTGGAGAAAGTATTACTTCGAAATCTGGTGCAGATCTGAGCGATGGTGAGTGATATCTTATGCTGAGTTGCACTCTTGGTTACTTAGTATCATCAATATGTGGAGACTTTTCATTGGAAGAATACAAAATTGATAGAGAAGATCGAAAAATGGGTGTGGATCAGTGTGTTCCGACTTTTCGAAGGAAGAAACCATCGGTTGAACAACTTAAGACCCGTTTAGACCGCACTCATGTTGAAGGAAGCAATTACTGGTTCCCTTGTTCTGAGCGAATTACGTATGTAACTCCTGGTTACATAGATTTTTGGAATAAGTAACTTGAGCGCTTACATGATTTCGTGATGGATGTTCATCCTCTGGTGAAAGATCCTCCTTCTGCTAAGATGATTTTCAATCGACCAAGACTGAAGTATCTCTCTGGCGGTGATAAACGAAAGACACCTCCAGAGTGTTCACAAGTATGTATCTTTCTTATAATCTTCATAAATTCATGATGATTGTATTTTGACTATTTCATCAATTTATCGCAGGATGGTCGTATCGTGAGACCTCGAATCGATATAGACTTCTCAAAAATGGAAGAAATTATTCACGGCGGAGAAGGCAGGAGCAAGAATTATAAGATGTTACCCAATATCATAAAGTCCCCAGTTGTTTCTTTGGTGAGTTGTCAGTACTTATTTTGATTGACTTCTTATTATCCGTGTAATTAGGTTCACAAAACCAATATGTGTTACTTTGTTACAGAACTTCACTCCGTCAAGTATTGGCGGCCTCCAATTCTCTGTTGTTGAACAAGCGGTTCCCGAATCGAGTCTTGAAGAAGAAGTTGATGTAAGTATCTCTTCATACGACCAGTTATGATACTTCGTGAATGAAATATTAATTGTTGTGAATGTATCCAGGAGGATACTCTCATGGGAGTGGATAATACTGGTGATGCTCGTCCGCATTCATAGAATAGTGATAAAGAAGATTCCCATAACTCAAGGCCGAATGAAGGCAATGATGCTCTTAATGTTGATACCTGCCTCTTCAAATGCTTCAGAGACCATCTAAGTAAGTATCCCTCTTGAGTTTTATTCATAGAAGCATAGAATTGCTAATTTTTGGATGAATGAATGATAATCCATGTGAACGAATGAAAATTTTCGTCAGAATACGTCACCTGAAAAATCAGAACTCAGTTTTTTTTAGCAAAAACGCTGTAGAATCTTCATCTGATGTCAGATTTTCGCGGTCTACCATGTTTATTCATGCCCAGGAAATTTCCTAGTTTTACGCAAGAAGCTTTTAAAATTTTGAGCATGTTTAGGGGTCCAAATCGACGAAATAGTAAACTTCCAGGAAGTTTTCAGAAAATTTTCAGCTGGTATGTAGTTGAATGTTTCAGTCACAATTTTTTTCTCATGTATCCAATTGATATGAATTATGTATATGTTGTAGAAGACATATATACGAAGAGAATGACATATGACTCAACCTTAGATTCCTTACCAATTTCTCCCAGTTCGTCGTCTTGTACAGGACAGTGCAAAATTGTCCCATACAGACTTATTTGTAAAATGTTTTTCTCATGTCTTCACGTTATTTGCTTGTGTTGTGAATGCATAATGATGAAATTTGATGATGTTAGATCACTTACTGATAGACACATTTATGTGTCTAATATGTCTCAATTGTACGTATTGTTAGTGCTCGATTTTGTATATATTTTGTTATTTTATGTCTTTGTAGGTATTTATAGAGAATAAGCTCATGCGACGAAATTGGCTCGAAAAGTGGTGTTTTACACCCCAGGATAAAGTACTAAAGGCACCCAAAAAAGTACTAAAGGCACCCCAGAAAAAAGTTGGAAAAACCCCAGAAAAATTACTAAAGGCACCCCATGGGAATGTGTTATTCGGACTCCAGCAACGGATAAGGGGCGACCACTGGATAAGGAGTGTCCTTCTTCTAAAATTCAAATTTCATTTTTGGCGGGAAAATTTGCTTCTTCACTGGCAGATTTTTGATCGAAGTTTTGAACGTGTTCTAGGGAGATTCAATGGCTGATTTTTGGTAGGAAGTTGTGATATGGCCTAGCAAACACGTTGTGGGCTTTTGGTTCGATCAGAATTACCTAGAATCGGCTAGGCAATCCACGAGTTGCAAACAGGGAAAACACGTACAGGGAGAAGATATCCACGGGTTCTGGAAGAATTTGTACGTGTTCTGATGATGTGTAATGACTTGAACGACTTGTTGGAGCGTGACAAAGATAAACATGGATAGTTTTCACGTAATTGACAGCTGCAGATACGTGATCGAGATAAAAAAAGGAAAGAAAAATATATCGTTTACTGCCGAGTAATGGGAGAATATTTTGAGTGATTGAGCAAGATTTTATGAGGCTGTTGGGTATAAAAAGGATTCTCGAGAGTCAGAGAAGGGTGTCGAGAGTTTGGGGTTGAGAGGAGAGCTCAGGAAGCAGAAATCACGAGTTGCAGAAACTCGGTTCCTGCTGAAGAACGCGAAGAACATGAAGAACGGAAGTCCAGGAACTGTCGTTCTTCAACAGTGACAACGACAGGTCAGCGTGGGTCATAGGTGTGGGTCTTAGAACCACAACGACAATAGCACTTCTCTTTTATCGTTCTTTTGTGACGCTTCATGTGGGTCGCACATTAGCTGTTTACACCATTTTCTCTTCTTCTCTTCATTGTAAACACCATTTGAGCAATAAATAAATATTTTGAGCGTGTTTTTATCATGATGAGCTAAATCCAACACTGGGACGACGGAGGAGGGTGAATTTCATACACGGGTAAATTTATTTTATTCTTTTTTATGACTTTTGCATTAATTTAAAATTGAAATATGATTTGAATTAATTGGTTGTTATTTAATTTGATGATGTATGCTTAGCTTAGGTGTTTTGATACATCATGCTTAGGACTTACAATCGATGTTTTGAGAATCTATCTTGGCAAAATCAGAGTCCATGTTGATTTTATTGAGTTTTAAATTGTCAAAGAATATATGAATGAACCCTGTGTAGTGAATTCGGCCAAATCCTTAGTCCCAGTACCTCTCGCCCATTGTTAATATTTTTGTATATATAATTTTATTAAATCTAAAATTCCATTTCCTTCACAAGTCTGAAACGAATCTTTTTACCACTATCACTACAACAATTTTGAAAATTCCATCACTTACATCCTGAATTTTGCGATTGCCTTTGCTTTATATGCTTGAAGTGCTCTAATCTCATGTAATCATCATATTAGGTGCCAAATAACGAAGTTGAGAATAACCGAGTTGATGACGACGGTACGAGCGGCATTATGAATCAAAGTGGATACACAACCATTTCTACACCTCAAGATCATGAAGAGGTCGTTATTAAAGCTATTAAAGAGAGCGAAGCCCAGGTCGTCATCACTCCAGGGATAGCAGAAACTGTTAGAGCATAGATCGGTTGAACCCACCAAGCGTTGGTATGTCAAGTTTGGTTGTCATATTTTAGTGAATCAAAACTCATTTAAAGAGTCGCTTGATTATTTACTAGAGTCAACTTCGTATAGGTTAGCTAGAAAGTTACTAGGATATGAGACTTAAAAGTATTACATGAAGACCTGAAGAATGTGAAGAAGTAAAGAGATACAACGACGACATCATCCTTCCTCTTGAGGTTAGTAATATTTGAATTGAACTGTTTTCCTTACGTATCCTTCAAGTCGTGCATATTGAAAAGATAACTGTGAAGCTGTGAATGATTATACCCTAGTTAGACATAGTATTAAGGAATTACAATACGAAGTATAACGTCTATCTTTTGAACTTCGTATATAAGACATCGACGTAATCGTATGAATTCTATTGTGATTATGTGTATGGGTATGGGTGAAGATTTTGGTTTAGGAAACAATGTTTTACATTCGTTTAAATGAAGTACAATTCATAAACTTGTTTTATGAATCGAAAGGGAAATCGCTAGGCTTATTGGTATTTTTATTCATTGCAAATCTTTCGATTACCAATATGTGCGTTTAGTATAACCGCTCATAACTTGTTTATGTATCTTGGTAAAACTATTCACAAGGCCTGACTTTTTTATTGGTATGACTTCTATTAGTGAAATCGATCTTAAGTAATCACCTGAGATGGTATGATCGATATTTGTAATTAGCGTGACCAATCATAGTCATTGGGTAACCGATCCTAGAACTTGGTTGGGACTAATCACAAGATGTGTAATCGATCCTTGTAGTAGTTTAACAAGTTTTAGTAATTGGTGTGACCGATCCTATAACTTGTGCAACCGATCACAAGTACGTACCATAAATAAGTAGTAACCGATCCTGGTACTTAGTTAACAATTTTTTGGAAACTAATGTGACTGATCCTAATAGCCACTTGGAGGTATAACCGAAACTTATTTTGGTAGAACCATTAAACCCATGAATGGTGATTGAATGTTTTTGATCAATCACATAGTTCTTGGAAATCAGATGAACCAATTCTAAAATCGTTTGGAAGTTTGGAAAATCGGTTCCAAGATTGTAAATATGAAAAAGGATTTACAAAGTAAAGATGTCGACATACTTTTAACACGTGCAGTAATTCTTATCTTTTATTGTTCAAAGAAATTCCTTAATAACTAAAGGAGAATCCAGGATTGAAATAAATTGAGAATCTTTTAATTAAGGATTTTAGTTTTATATGCTTTTAATTTCCAACAATTAAAATGCATATCTTTAGAAAATAAAAATTGGTAATGTGCATTTACTAATTGGAGATTTCATACTGATATTTCGGTCAATAGTTGGACAGAGCATTTCCAGGAATTATGAAAACTGAATTTGGAAATATATTGCATATCTTGAGAATATTTTCGGTTTTGGAAATTCTTTGGTGTCCAAACTTCCTTGGTCTATAAATATTGAAGTTTGCATTTCAAGCAAATTAATCCTCAGAGCCAGCAAAACTACCTAGTTGTGTTGTTGCTGGTGGAGCCGTCTATTCGGAGAGGAAAGTACCCTAATTAGGCGAAATCTCTTACGAACGCTCATTTTAAAGACTTTTTTGGGATTGAGAACCTCTACGAGTACCGTTGGTGGGAAACTAGATAATTGCAATTTATTATTAGTTTTCGATTGATTTGATTGACTAACTGTAGATGGGGGGAAACGATTTGCTGGTTTTTTAGGAAAGTGAAGAGACGACCGAGCGGACGAGACTGCTCAACCGAGAAAACTGCCTAACCTCACACAGATGCACTGCACGGGAGTGCTTTGAGTTCGAGAGATCAATCTGTAGGACTCCGGCCTAAACCAAGTCAATGGCCGTTCAAAAGTCAATTCGGTCACAAAGAGGGAGATGGGTTGATCTGTAGAGGGAAGCTTAGAATTGTGTGGGATCAGTGATGATCAAGGATTTTGGATGTGTTGTAGGTTTCTGCAAATGATGAATAAGTTAGAATGATTGATAGAGTGTTGTTCATACGATGATTCTTGGTTAGACGATGGATTGTCTGTTTAATATCTCGTGGATTTTCGGTGTCTTTTTCAATCATGGATTCAGATACTTATTTATATTTTCAGAATAGTGAACATATTGATCCCAGTAAGTGTGACGATTTCTGGAGTGAAAAAGTGGGAAAATGGGAGATCGTGGTAAAATCAGTTCCATGTCGTGTGGAGACTTGATTGATCATGCACCCACCACTTTGCTAACTCCTTCAACCTTTTGCACGAATTACTCACATTTGTCACCGTGGATGAACACACGTACCATAGGCCGCCATACCAAAACCCTAATTCGTATCCCCCCATGTGACGTGATTGATGTCTCACGAACGTGGAGTCTGCAAGGAAGATGTGTATTAGGTCAGTTGTTGACTTTTAGACGGTGAGTCTAAGTTTTGTTGAATTGAGCATGATTGACTAATGTTCAGTGATTAACGGATCGAACATGTCTGTTGAGACGTATAGTTCTTGAACAAATATTGATAATTGGATCAACATGATGAATATTGATGAACTGAGCAAACATTACTTGTTTGAGCAAATATTGCTTGCATGATAAATTATTGAATATTGATAGTTGAACCAATATTGATGGATTGAGCAAATATTGCTCGTCCGAGCGAAAATCGCTCGTTTGATAAATTATTGGTAGCATGACCAAATAAAATATTAATTAAAATATTGATAGATAGATCGAATATTATATAATTAATTAGGATATTGATTGCTGGATCATCATAAAATTATTAGTGTTTAAACTTGCTCGAAATCATGATTTGCAGAGCATTCAGTTTGAAACCCTAATTTTTGATCAATTGTTCGTCAATTGATGAATTAATGAAAATAGGTCACTGAATGAAGGAGGGACCGACCACATGGGATGATGGACGACCATGTGGTTCCAAAGTGCTCGAGTGAGCATGTACCAGAGTCCTTTGTTGACCGGTTGGTGAAAGAATGATCAAATATTGGTGTTTATCATTTATTAAAATAGTGTTTGTCTGAGCATTAGGTAACAGAACCTAATTTATGGAGAAGTGAGGGTCCGACCAAGATGGCATGAGACCGGCCCTTGGTGGTCGTGGGACCAGCTGATGGTCGTTTGAGCAAATTCCAAGTTGGTTGGAAAGAGTTTGGACCCAACATGAGCAATTAAGCAAATTAGGTCAAAATTATAAGAATGTATGGGACCGGATCCTTGTAAGCCTTAGGGCCGGCCTTGGTCGGTCAAGGGAGCATGCCCATTTCACCATAATTTCCGTGTCTCAGTCCTGAGAGTTTCGGTATTTTCTGATGTGCGTTCGAGCAATATCTTGGATTTTCAGAAGAGTTTGATCTTTGACTGAAATTCTTGATTTTGCTCGAATGAGCAAGTAGAACTTTGCTCGTTTGATCAATATTTTGAGAATATTAAAATAATAATATTTTCATATATTTTCGTGAATAGCCTAGTCGGTCGTGTGACCATTTGACTTTTTGGATTTTTCATGGTTTGAGCAATATTTGAGAAAATATGAAGAAACCATTATTTTTGCTCAAACGGAGGAGTTTCATGAGATGAGGGAAATAATAATTATGAAAACAAGGATTTCAAGATATGGGATCATCCACGGATACGGACGGCTAGTATCCCGGTCCCGCGACACCTTTCCCTATTTTATTATTTTTAATGAGACCATGAAAATATGGAGAAACCGTGAGTTTTGCTCAAACAAGGAAAGTTGCTCGAATGAAGGAGTTTTCATGAGTTCATGAAAATAAGAAAAATAAAGGGAAGAGGCGTGGGGGACCGGCCACGGCGGCATGACTGGTCGGGCGATGGACCCGGTCCCCTAGGCGCCTCTTTTATTATTTTTTAATATTATTTTCTCTCTCCTATTTTGTGTAGGGTTCCTTTGTTTGTCCATATTTCTGAATGCTCGTTTGCGCATTTGGGTGCTCGTTCGTGCATCATTTTTGAGTACACTTGCACCATTTTATTGGGGCTTACTCTGTGATAGTCCTAATGCCCGATTGTTGAGTAATTATTATTAATTCATGAAATTCAATGGAAAATTATTCATGAAACGGAGTAATAATCATGAATTGCGCATCTATTACTAATCCATGAATCCAGCCGGGGAATTCAGGGAACGGAGTAATGAGATAAATTGGTTATCTATTACTAATCCATGGATCAGCCGGGGATCATCCATGGATCAGAGTAATGAGATATAATAGATTATTTTCTAGGAATTCAGTGGTGAATGTCACGGTAGAATTAATCTATTGTAGAATCGAGATATGAGATAGTTGAAGCATCATAATCGTTCTGAAAGGTGTATAGTCAGGAACAACGTGCAGCGTTGGTGTCCTGAAGGCGTTTATCCCTCTAGCTAACAATTATGTCCAGAAAGCCGCCTGAATCTATACACGGTCTCTCTACATAGTCAGGGAATAGCGAGTATCGTCGACGTCCTGAAGGCGTTAAGCCCTACGACAAACAATTATGTCCAGATAACCGCTTAATCAGTCTTCTATGTAGAGGTGGGTCTCTCTATGTAGTCAGGGAACAACGAGTATCACCGACGTCCTGAAGGCGTTAAGCCCTCCGACAAACAATTATATCCAGAGGACAGCCCAATCATGTTATTCTACATAGAGGTCACGATGAAATGCGTAGCATCGAACGCTCAGCTAGTGGGAGGCCTTTCGAGAAACATATTCATCATGGCTCTGAGAGGAAGGCTCGCTCATTCAGAGATCGTGAAACGGTTCACAGATCGTAAATCATGAATCATCACATGCACTCCTGAAGCCAGGTCAGAAACATGCAGTATCATGATTTTACGATTTTGACCTTTGTCGAAAATCCACCATCAACACTAACGGTTGTTGAACTTTGATTGCACCTGGTTTCTTTATTGATTGAGAATCTTCTCTTCTGATATAAGATTCATTCAAACTAGATCGAAGTTTCGACGGGGATATTTAGATTATTTGTAGATCTAAAGACGTCTTGTGATAATCCATTGTTAACAGACTCCGTTCTGTGTGTGATTGATCACAAGAGATCCAAGTTGATTGTGTGCATGTGTTTATTGAAGATCTAAGAATATTTAAAGACAAAGAAGATTGCTTGTTTGAGTTCATAATCTTTGGTGTGCAAAAATCTTGATCGGCTGGGGATCCAACTATAATCGATTTATCTTTGTGATAATCTTGATTGAGTAGATCAACATCAATATATTGTCTTTGTGACTAAGAAGCATTGATTGCAAAATCTAGACCCAAATACTTTGGTAGTTGTATTTTAGATAGATCTAAGAACCTGACAAAGGAGTTTATTGGGATAAACGGAAGAGCCTTTTCCCAAACTTTTATCACTTGTTTGAAAAGAGTTGTTACCGAACAGATTTGTTGTTCCTTTACTGTTTGGAATACGATCCAAAGAAATTGTTCCAAGTGCGTGACTTATTACAAGTTGGAGGCGCAGGGATACAGATGGAACTAGGTGAACTATAGGTTTAGTTGATTGGTCTCAACTATACGAAGTTGGTTTAGATTTTGTATAGCGGCTTAATCCTGAGAGTATGCAATTCTGGACAAGGTCCCTGGGGTTTTCTGCATTTTCGGTTTCCTCGTTAACAAAATCTTTATGTGTATTTTAGTTTTCTATTTCCGAAATTATAATTGTTTCTATTATAATTAGAAGTAAAATACACAAACTTTAAGTCCTAATTACTTGATAGCAATCCTATTGTGTTTGGTTAAGTCCGAACCTCTTATCTAGTAATCATACTTCGTTGTCGTATTGTCTCGATATCGTATCCATAGACGATCACATGAAGTATGAACCGATTAGTTGTATTGTCTCGACTCAGTCCATAGACAATCACTTTCGGAGAAAGAACTTATAGATGGAGAAGTTTTCGATTGAGGTATATTTGGGTACCCTCGTCTTTTCAGAAACCATGCTAATGATAGAAGAGATTGATCCTGCTCCGTCGATGGAGATATAAGAAACTGCTCCCATGATTATAGAAGTTGCTCCAATGCTCGAGACTCGTATAGTGATACATGAATACCCCACTGCAGGGATTGCTTTGGATCCTCCATTTGGAGAGTCACTCTCGTATCATGAACTGGTTGGCAGATTTAGTGTTCTTGTTGGATATCCTGGCTTGTATGATCAGATATGGAAGAAGTATGGTCATATCGTCATTACCTAGGATCCCAAACGCATCTATTTCTTGACCATGCAAGTAGGAACCATCTTGCGTGTCATAGATGATGTACGAACCAGAGCCAGAAATGTTGTTACTCAAGATGTACACTTTGATTGGGAGTACAACTTGGAAAATTCTGAGAGGCTCGGTTTTAACTTGAAATGGCTTCGTCAGAGGATAAACATCATCAAGGACTCTCATGAAAAGGGCATACCTTTCCCTAATGATGATGTGATGAAGAAGGAAGCCAAGATTACTAGATTGACCGAAGAGCTGGAGTTAGAGAAGGCGGCTTTGCGAATCTTGAAGGATACAGAGGAGCAGAAATCTTACTTTACCGGGCTCCTTTAGTTTTATTTCCATAATCACTTGAAATTTTGAAATTCTAAGAGATGTGAGGTTTTATTTTGGTTTTGATTTTTTGATTGGTTTTGGATAAGTAGATGATTGAGGATTTTCTTTTGGATTTGATAGAGATTTTCTTTAAGTAAAATGAACTTTGATTAATTGCTGAATTCAAATACTGAATGCAAGTATTGCAAACGTTTTGGAGGAATTGAAATACAATGAAAGATCCAATATCTTAGGTTTCAAATGCTTTGAGCCAAGTCTCGTGTATTACTGCCACATCCTTAGGTGTCAAATGCTTTGAGCCCCAATACCTCAAAGATCCAATATCTTAGGTGTCAAATGCTTTGAGCCAAGTCTCGTGTATTACTGCCACATCCTTTCCATCCATGTTGACTAATCTGTAATATCCACCAACAATAGACTTAGAGATCATGAAAGGTCCTTCCCAGTTGGAATTCCTTGTAGAATGAAGATCACACTTAGTTGCTTTGAGAACTAAATCTCCTTCATGGAACCTGTTGGGCTTGATTATCCGCGCCCTGAATATCTTGTGTTGGTTCGGAACTCCTCGTATAGTGGGATTCCACGTTTATGGAGCCTTCCAATCTTGCGGCACATATGGACACCCGTGCAAGGGAAAATATTTGGGATACTGCTTGTTGTGTTCAGTCATTATTTCAGCAATGACTGTATCAGTGAGATGCTCGACTCGGAGAGGCTCCGCGTCCAACCACTTGGTGAAATATTGTTGAAGTGAGGTTATCCATTCATAGCATTTTGCAATAGCTAAGTTTTTGGTGGAGTGAAGCCTCCGGACCAAAGCAGCATGTTAAATTGATAATATGGATGCATGAGGGGGAATAAGACTTGCCTGAGTCAGAACCTTTTGATGAAAGCATGCACATTTTCTTCAGATTTTTGTGTTAGCTCCATCAAGGCTTTGACTTCCTTTAGATGCTCGAACAAAGAAATATCTTTTATTTCTTCTGAATCAGAGCTTTCTTCAACAGAAATGTGCAATTGAAAGTGGTGTTGGAGTCACTTTTTCAGCATGAATCCACATACATCCGAGGATCATATCATATCCTGGATCTTCTCGGATTATGTAAAACTTGGTTTCTTTCCAGGTCGAGTTTACCTTCATCTTGGGAGTAATGTGGCCATAAGCATCTCTGGGCGTACCTTCATGATCCATGATTGAGATTGGAGCATGAATAGCTTCTTGTCGAGTGATACCAGCAGCTCTGAGAATTTTCAAAGGGATGACATTGACAGCAGTGCCAACATCAATCAATGCTCGTTTGAATTCATTTCCTTTGAGATGGAATGTGGTGAGAAGTCCCCAGTCATACATCTCCTTGTCTATTACTGGAGGCTCAGGGAGTGTCTCCTGAATTGATAAATTCCTTCCTGACGCAATGTGATTTAATGCAACAAACATGTCCTTCCTTTGAGCCTTTGATAAGTACAACAATTCACATACATGTTCGATTAAGGATTGAACTGCTTCCCTGACAGGTGGTTCAGAGAGTGTGAAATTTCTGACCGGAAGATGGTCCGTGTGTACTCCTTCAGTCCCCAAGTTAAGCTCTCCTGATTCGACTTTTTCTTTGAATATGCGCTTCAAAATCTTGCAGTCGCTTGTGGGATGATTGACGAATCTATGAAAACGACGATAAAAAGGATTCTCCATTTCCTCTTCAGTTGGTTCTTTTCTGACGTATGGTAGCTTGATTGCACCATATTAGATCACAAACCTGAAGCAATTCAATCACCTCTTCAATGGTAAAAGGGAAGTCAAGTTATGCTTGATCTGTTCATGTGTGTTGGGTTGGAGCTTGTACGTCTCGAGTTTGAATATCATTATTTGGTGCTTTCGGAGGAGCTAGAGAAGCGTGCTTGCGTTGTGACTCGGCTTTCCGTTTGCTCCCTTCTGCAACAACATTTGTGGTAGGTTGGAGGTTGTAATGCTTTTTGATCAAACGCCTGCTACCTCGAGTCTCTCGCGGTTCCTCGACTTTTGTAGCTTTTACTATTTCTAGTAAAGCAGGTGCAGTAGTTGCTGATCTCTTGGCCGCTTCATGGAGTTCTGAAAAAGTTTGGAACCAGAGATTTTCCAGTAAATCTCTGTAGACCGGGATCATTCCGTTGATGCACAACTCTACAAGATTTTTCTCTGTGACGTTTAGATCATGGAAATCCAAAGCTTGAACTCTGAATCTTTTCACATAGTCATTGGGATGTTCATTGCTCCTTTGAAACACCCTTCCTAGATCAGAGAGAGTAATTTTCTCTGAAACGAAGAAGTACTTTCTGTAAAAAGCATTAATCATTTCTCCCCAACTAGATCACATCAAGATTTTGTTAACGAGGAAACCACAAATGCAGAAAAACCCGGAACTTGGTTCAGTTTTGAATACTCTTAGAATTAAGTCGTTATACAAAATCTAATGCCAACTTTGTATAGTTGAGACCAAGCAGACTACCCCTATATACTTAGTTCCCTCTGTATCCATGTGCCTTAGACTTATAGAGTCACAGACGTGAATATCAAGTCCTTTGGATCGTATTCCAAACAGCAAAGGATGAATTTCTTTGGTAATCACTCTAATCAATCTTGATAGAAGATATGTGAGTTGTTGATAAAGGCTATTATTTTAATCTAATAAACTCCTTTGTCTGGTAGATCAATCTATCCAGTAACTACCGAAGTAGTCAAGTTTAGATTCGCACTCAACCAATATAGATCTCAAAGAGAAATATAGAGAATTCCGATCTAACGCAACTAATCAATCAGACAAACTGATTCTACATGGATCCAGCCTATCAGGGTTTGTGCACACAATTCACAATATACAAAAACTAATAATAAATCTTCTTCGTCTTCAAATTTTCTTTTATCTTCAAAACCTGCACAACACCACTTGAATCTCTTGTGATCAATCATGCACTGAACGGAGTCTGTTAACAATGGATTATCACAAGATGTCTTTAGATCTAACAACAGTTCTAAAGATCATGTTGATACTTTGATCTAGTTTGAGTGAATCTTATATTAGAAGAGAAGATTCTCAAGCATAAAAAAACTAGGTGCAATCAAAGTTTCAACAACCGTTAGTCAATCAAATCAAATCGAATATTAATAACACTGCAAATATCTAGTTTCCCACCAAAGGTACTCGTAAAGCTTCTTGATCTCACAAAAGTCTTTAAATGAGCGGTCGTAAGATATTTCACCTAATTAGGATACTTTCCTCTCCGAATAGACGGATCCACCAGAAACAACAAGAAATGAAGTTTGCATGTCTCTTAGGATAGTCTGCTAGAAATGCAAACTTAAGTATATTTATAGACCAGGGATGTTTGGACACCAAGGAATTTCCAAAACCGAAAATATTCTAAAGATATGCAATGAATGGCAAATTTGGTTTTCCTGATTCCAATAAATGCTTGTCCGATATTTCTGAAATCTCTCAATAGAAAATCTCCAATTAGTAAAAGCACATTACTAGTTTTTATTTTTTAGATCTATGCATTAATTGCTTGTAATTAATGCATATAAATCAAAAACCTTAATTAAAAGATTCTTAATTTATTTCGGCACAGGATCACCTTGAGTACCAAGGAATATCTTTGAATAATAAATAAAAAGAGTTACTACTCGTGTTCAAAGTATGTTGACATCTTTTCACTACAAATCCTTGTTTCATATTTACATGGATTTGCTTTCTTGGAATCGGTTATACAACACTTCCAAACAAGTTTAGAATTGATTTGACAGTATTCCAAGACTACTATGTGATACGTTATACATATCACAATGGTTAGTTGTGATCGGTCCTTCCAAATCACATACATGGGTTCAGATCGGTTATACCAATCAGTAGGATCGGTTATACCTAAATATGGTACCTACATGTGATCGGTCACACCAGTTACCAGGACCACTTACACCAATTACAAGGATCGGTTGCATCTATACATGGTATCTACTTGTGATCGGTCACACCAGTTACCAAGACCTGTAACACCAATTACAAGGATCGGTCACACAACTCTTATGATCGGTCACACCAATTACTAGGATCGGTCACACCAATTACAAGGATCGATCATACCATCACATGGTGATTACTTAGGATCGGTTACACCAATTACCAGGACCGGTCATACCAAATCATAAGTATACGCATTGTAATTGGTTATACCAAGATACATAACCTGAGTTAAGATCGGTTTTACCAACTCACACATATTGGTCATCTAAAGATATGCAATGAATAGCAAGACCAATAATCCTATTGATTTCCCTTCCGATTCACGAAACAAGTTCATGAATGTACTTCCTTTAAACAAATGTAAAACACTGTTTCCTAGGATGAAATCTTCACCATAACCCATACACATAATCATAACAATATATACAAGATTATGTCGATGTCATACCTATGAAGTTCAAAAGATAAGCGTTATACTTCATAGTCTAATTCCTTAATACTATAATCATACTATTATGATCATGTCACATCACTAGAGTATAATATACAATATATATAGTATATATAGCTTCGCAGGTATGTTTTCAATATGCACGACTTGAAAGATACGTTAGTAATGAAACAAGTTCAAGTCAGTATTGTTAGAGCACTGTTCAGTCAAACTCGCAAACGTTGTTATCTCAAGCTTGTTTGTCAGGTTTAGTTGCCACAACTATAAATCTTGATTTCTAGTCTACATATAGCTATGTCTCTGACTAGGATAGAATGTTTAGTTGAGCTTTAGACTTCACGACGTTCATCGATTAAAGACGAAGAACTACTAAGGGTAGCTTAGTATATTTCTATTCTATCTCCTATTGAGAGAAAAGTCGTATAGATATATAAAACTTATTTTATACACATTTGATATTTTGAGCTGAGTTTTACTCGCTTACATATTTCTCGAAATATGTGTTGGTAAGCATTCTCTTTAACCAAGTTCATCTTTTATTCTTGACGAACGTCAAAAGATGATCATGTGAAAATCGCCTGGTAACATCTTACATGATTTGTGTGAGACAGTCATTTGATGTAGACTCGGAATGTTTCGTAATGACCTATTGATCACTTTAAAATTGCTTTGAAGCTAATAGTTTGTGTGAGATAGCTATTCCCGTCTTCCAAGAATGTTTCAATGATTAAGATGGAGTTTAGAACGATAAACTATTGATTGTATATAACACAGTATGCGTACTTGTATGCTAACTGTTGCAAGTTATTCCAAGACCGGGAACCAAAGTATGTATACCCGTATGCGTACTGGTTTGATAGTTGAAGTCCGGGAACTTAGTGTGCATACCAGTATGCGTACCAACTTAAAATTTCAAGTTCGGTAATTCAACTGAGTTTGGTCAAGTACGACAGTATGCGTACCCGTCTGCATACTGGCGAACCCAGACCAAGTCCGTCTACTTAGGTATGCGTACCCGTTTGCATACTTGAGTGGGTTAAGTTCCAAAATCGGTTTGTTCACGAACAAATACATTTATATAATAAGGAATGCAACCTTTTGCAAAATCGTGGCTATAATGTTCATGAATTGATTTGAGTACATCAAAATCGATTTTGCTTCAATTGTGTCTTGTATACTTCTATGAGAATATAAACAATTGAACAACTCTAAAACTAGTTTCATTTCAGTGATTTGAAATAGTTGTGATTAAGATGAACAAGGTTGATATGAAAGTGTTCATATGGCTAACTTCGGTTAACTATTGTTGAGCCAACCATGTGCACACGTTTGGGTATGGTTACTCGTACCTAAATGAAGTCACATTTCATTTGTGTATAACAAGCTAAGTTCGATCTAATGGTTGAAATATATTAGCTTGACTCTAATCAGGTTTTCATCTAACGGTGAATATTAAATGCTTTGTTACCAAGGTAACATTGATTGGAAACCATGATTTGAAGACTATATAAGCGAGAACTCTAGGAATTGGGAAACCTAATCCCCACGCCTCTTGTGTGATACTAGTTGCGACTAGATTCGATTCTCCTTTAACCTAGGTTTTTCCTAAAACCATTATAGGTTAAAGACTTCATTGGGATTCTGAAGCCAGACCCAACTTTTTTTTCTTCTATAGTTGCGTATTCTGATCTTACTTTGTTCTATCATACTGAGTAATATCTTCTCTAAGATTTGCTCGAGATTTAATTTCTGATAGGTAAGATAAAAAGTAGTCGCAAACATCTTCGTCTCATCATTTGTGATTCCACAATATCTTGTTTCGCTTCCATACTGAAAATGCGGGGGGTCTAACAACCACACCTAACAATTCGTTTGGAAATCTGAGAGGACTTACTCCAATACACTTTCTAGAGAATCAACTAGACAGTCAGACTCAATATAGAGTAAAGTATATCAAAAAGCTTCATATCTCTAACTCTTAATTCAATCCGCAATCAGCAAATAGAAATATGCGAGCCTGATTGAATATAAGAGAAGTTACTTGAACGGTACCAAAGACCAGTGTTCAAGTGACAATCAATCTAAATCGACAACCAAAGGTTGGATATTCTAATTGATTGATCTTAACGCACAACCTGTGATATTTCAATTATATAACAAAATATAATGCGGAAAAGAAATAACACAGACACCAGAATTTTGTTAACGAGGAAACTACAAATGCAGAAAAACCCCGGGATCTAGTCCAGATTGAACACCACATTGTATTAAGCCGCTACAGACTCTAGCCTACTACCAATTAACTTCGGGATGGACTTTAGTTGAACCCTAATCAATCTCACACTGATTCAAGGTACAGTTGTGTTCCTTACGTCTCTGATCCCAGCAGGATACTAAGCACTTGATTCCCTTAGTTGATCTCACCCACAACCAAGAGTTTCTACGACCCAAAGTCGAAGACTTGATAAACAAATCTGTCTCACACAGAAAAGTCTATAGATTGAATAAATTTGTCTCCCACAGAAATACCTACAAGTTTTTGTTCCGTATTTTGATAAATCAAGGTGAACAGGAACCAATTGATAAACCGGATTTATATTCCCGAAGAACAACCTAGTATTATCAATCACCTCACAATAATCTTAATCGACTAGCGAAACAAGATATTGTGGAATCACAAACGATGATATGAAGATGTTTGTGATTACTTTTATCTTGCCTATCGGAGAAATTAATCTCGAGTCAATTATTTCAATTGTACTCAATACGATTGAATCGGACAAGATCAGAACACGCAACTACAAAGAAAATAGTTGGGTATGGCTTCACAATCCAAATTAAGTATTTGAAGTCGTTAACCTACATGGTCTCGATAGAAACTTAAGGTTAAAGGAGAATCGACTCTAGTTATGCAACTAGTAACACACAGGAGGTGTGGGGATTAGATTTCCCAGTTGCTAGAGTTCTCCTTTATATAGTTTTCAAATTAGGGTTTGCAATCCAAGTTACCTTGGTAACGAAGCATTTAATATTCACTGTTATATGAAAAACCTGATTCAACCAAGCTAATATCTTTCAACCGTTAGATCGAACTTAGCTTGTTTCACACAAATGAAATGTACCCTCGTTTAGGTTTATGTAGCTGTACCCAAACGTGTATACCATGTTGGTTCACAAATAGTTAACCGAGGTTATCCATATGATTACTCTCATATCAACCTTATTCATCTTAACCATAACTAGTTCAAATAACTCAAATGAAACTAGTTAAAGAGTTGTTCAATTGCTATATTCTCATAGAATTATACAAGAATACAATTGAAGCAAAATCGTTTTGATTCACTAGAATCAATCATGAACATTATAGCCACGGTCTGCAAATATTGCATTCCTTATTATATAAATGTTTATGTCCATGTTTAAAACCGATTTTAGAACTTTAACCTTCAAGTATGCAAACGGGTACGCATACTTGAAATACACGGACTAAGATTGAGTTACGCCAGTACGCAAACGGGTACGCGAACTTCAAATCCCAGAAGAAATTCTCGGACATGAACCTGTACGCCAGTACGTAAACGGGTATGCATACTTAGGTTCCCGGATTTCTCAAACCAACAGGTACGCAAACGGGTGCGCATACTATGGTTCCCGTACATGGATTAAATATGTGCAAGAGTGCACAACATGACATATCCAATAATGCTTAAGTATTCTAAAATCTTATTTCAATCATTGAAACTTTCTTAGAGGATGACAATAGCCGTTTTCACACACTATTAGCATCAAAGCAATTTTCAAGTTATTAAAATAATCATTTCGAAACATTCTAAGACAACACCAAATGATTGTATCTCACAAACCATGTAAGATGTTACTCGGAAATTTCCACATGTGTATATAGAAAACTTGGAAACACATATTTCGAGATATATGTAAGCGAGATAAACTCAGCTCGAAATATCAAATGTGTATATAGAAAACTATATCGTAATACGATTTGTGTCTCAATATAGGAGATATAGTAGAAATAGACTTTCCAAGTGATAGATGAGTTTAAGTATGCACATACATTTTGTCGATGAAGTTCCACAAGCTCCCCTTAGTAGTTCTTCGTCTTCAAATGATGAACGCCGTGAAAACTAAGCTCAACTACACAATCTATTTCCTAGTCCGAGACATCTATAAATAGGCTAGAAATCAAGACTTATAGTTTTATCACTAACATTGACAAACATGCTTGAGATAGCAACGCATGCGAGTTCGATCGAGCAGTGCTCTAACAATCTCCCCCCTTGTCAATTTTAGTGACAAAACTATCAATACATATGGATTACAAAATATATAAAAATTTGTAGCTTCTCATCCAAATGCTTGATCTTCTTGGCATCTTCAACACGACTCGAAAACTTCGTCACTTCCAAGTACTCCATGATTCTAAACGTGTTCAACTCAGCATCATAGTTGTTGAAGATCCGTAGCGATAACAATGAGAAAACAAATGCTCTCAATCATTGTTATACAGTATCATAGTATTGTTACACAATATCAAAGTTCAATTGTATCACAACTTTGACTACAATACTATGGTGATATGTATCACTCCCTCTTAGTCAATACTTCATCTCAACATGAAAATCGCTCCCCCTTACATAAAGATCCATAAACCATATGTATTTGTAGTATGAAACTGCACATTAGTTCTCCCCCTTTTTGTCAATAAAAATTGGCAAAGGTACGGAAACTAGTGGGATCCTCATGAAATTTTCATAGAGATACTTCATGACCAAAAGAGAATAGCATATCAACTTATTTAGATGCAATCATAAATCCGAAGCTAAATGCTATCAAGGAGTTTATAAAGATACAAGATAACCCCTATAATATTCCACAGCCGCACTACCCATAAATATTTGGAAATTAAGCACAAGTTCAATTAAGAACTCTCCCCCATAAAATGTCATTCCCAAAATAACAACAAAGGCGACCTTGCTTTTACAAGAAAAGAAGGATTTCTTTGGATATAACCAAATCACATGAAAACATGAATTTGAATCTGAAACTCTCAATTGAATCAACCACAAAAATGATCAATTTAATTGGTCATGCTCGACTAAGAGAACTTACAGAGCAACACAGTATGTGCACAAAAATGTGGATCGGAGATCAACCAATACTGCCGAATACACAAGAATTCATTCTATTTTCCATCACTATTTGCACAATGACATATAATAGACATAATCCTTGTAAACAAAAGTTTATCCTTTATTCCATCAAAAAATGACATTAAAGGCTTTAACTTTTGTAAGTCAAAAGTCCATTCTATCTTTTATCAATACTTTCATACCGAAATAATAAAAATAATTTTTGAACAAGTATGGGACTGTCACAGGTTCACAGACGTAAAAAACATATCCCATAACAATTTGCAATATATAAAATCATAAAGATTAAAATTGTAAAAATCATCTTCCAAAAAACTTAGAATTTAAATAAATAAATCTAAAAACATGAAGATGAAAACGTTGGACATAGCTATGTGTACTCACAATATTGTCTATTCCAAAACCCTAGTTATTCTTCTTACTAGACATTGAGACCTCTGAAGAATTATTTATCGTCCCCGAACTCCTTGTCGCCAACAGCCATAGGAACATAAGGTTCATGGAGAGAGGAGTCAATTCCAACAAACCTTCTAGACTGATGATGTTGAACCAGGGCCTTCTGAATTTCGAGAGTTCTCATAAAAAAAGCCTTTATTTGCTGAAACTCCTTCCTTGTTTCCTTCAACTCTTCAAGAACACCATAAAAATTCTGAGAATTTGAAGGAAAAACTCTTGGCTTCCTCACATTCCTTATTTTTCTTTTCAAAGTTTAAGGTAACGGAGATTTCTCTTTTTCCTCCATGATTGATGGCTTAACAATCATATTAACATCTTTTCCATCAGAACACATGATGCTTGGAGTATCCATACATGTATGGGTTTGTGAGAGGAAGTCACAATTTAAACTCAACATGCAGTCTTAAGATGAAAAGAGTTTTAGAGAAGCAAAAAGGAATGTAGGGTTACGGAACCTTTAACCACACAGGTTCATGCACGCACAATCACAACCCTAAAGAGAGTAGAATTGTCGAGAATAACCCTCTTTTATTGATTAACCAGGGAAGTCCCTTCCAATTTCACACGACAAATCTAAGAAAACAAAAACATTTTTTCTTAAAGCCTGAGGTGTGCACAATCTTGTCTCTTTTAATCAGGCACATGAGACAAGATGCACCAAACACAACACAATCAAGTTGTGTTGTGGTGAACAACAATCTGTCCATCATAACCTTTTTGAAAGGAATTCATAAACCCATGTCTATCAAATTGTTTATACCATACTCTTTTCTCTAGTGGTCTTGGCCTATTTTTGGAAACCAACTTCTTTGAAGAGGATAAAATCTTACATATCTTAGAGGTTTTTTGAACAAGTTTAAGCTTGTTTTCTAGGCGATTTGCTCTTCGTTGAAGTTTATTGACATATCTCATCTTGTGTTTGTACTTGAAACACTTTGAAAGTTCATGATCTTTGAGTGAACAATAAAAGCATGTCAATAGATAAGATGATTCAGACGCCTGAGATGTGCAAGCTGCTAGGCACAGAGTGGAACCTGAAAAATCAGACAGAGAGTTTCCAATCGAAAGGTTAATTTTCTCTTCCAGATTGCTTGTGTCTCCTTCTGAAAGAATATCAAGATTGATGTATGTATTGCTACAATTATCAAAATCAATATCTTCACAAAGAATCGCAACACTTGGTTTCTCGTCTTCGGAATCATAGTGATCTGACATTTCATCAAGAGTTGCAGCAAGACCTTTGTTCCCAGTGTATTTTCTACGATTTGTACACTCATTTGCAAAATGACCAAAACCTTTAAACTTAAAGCACTGTGTGAAAAAGAGGGGGTCTAACAACCACACCCAATATTTCACTTAGCAATCTTTATGGACAAACTCCAATATACTTTTTAGAGAATAACATAGACAGTCAGGCTCAATCTAGATAAAATTACATCAAAGAGTTTATATCTCAATCTCTCGATTTGATCTATACTCAAGCAAATAGAAATATGCGAGTATTTATCAAAGAGAGATAACTTGGATGGTATCAAAGACTAATATCCAAGTGTCAATCAATTTAAATCAACAACCAAAGGTTGGATATTCTAATTGATTGAACCTAACGCACAACCTGTGATATTTCAATTATAAAGATAAACAATATAATGCAGAAATAAAAATAACACAGACACCATAATTTTGTTAACGAGGAAACCGCAAATGCAGAAAAACCCCGGGACCTGGTCCTGATTGAACACACACTGTATTAAGCCGCTACAGACACTAGAATACTTCAAACTAACTTCGGTATGGACTGTAGTTGAACCCCAATCAATCTCACACTGATCCAAGGAACAGTTATGCTCCTACGTCTCTAATCCCAGCAGGATGCTACGCACTTGATTCCCTTAGCTGATCTCACCCACAACTAAGAGTTGCTACGACCCAAAGTCGAAGACTTTAATAAACATATATGTATCACACATAAAAGTCTATAGTAATAGATAAATCTGTCTCCCACAGAAATACCTACAAGTTTTTGTTCCGTCTTTTGATAAATCAAGGTGAACAAGAACCAATTGATAATCCAGACTTATATTCCCGAAGAACATCCTGGTATTATCAATCACCTCACAACAATCTTAATCGACGCGGCGAAAGAAGATGTTGTGGAATCACAAACGATGAGACGAAGATGTTTGTGATTACTTTTATATCTTGCCTATCGGAGATATTAATCTCAAGTCAATCCTTGCGATTGTACTCGTACGATAAAATATGCAAGATCATATCACACAACTACGAGAAAGTAGTATTGGTCTGGCTTCACAATCCCAATGAAGTCTTTAAGTCGTTAACCTGGTTTAGAAGAAAAAACCAAAGGTTAAAGGAGAATCGACTCTAGCAATGCAACTAGTATCACACAGAAGGTGTGGGGATTAGGTTTCCCAGTTGCTAGAGTTCTCCTTTACACAGCCTTTCAAATCAGGGTTTCCCAGTTGCTAGATTCAAGCAAATATCTTTCAACCGTTAGATCTAAAAACCTAGCTTGTTACACACAAATGAAATGTACGATTTTAGGTTTGTGTAACCGTACCCAAACGTGTACATTTGTTGGTTCAATAGTAGTTAACCAAATGGTTAGCCATATGAGCACTTTCATATCAATTAATATATTCTTCACCATAACTAGTTCAAATGACTCAAATGAACTAGTTGGAAAGTTGTTCAATTGCAAGGAAATATTATGTAACTACACAAGACACAATTGAACTCGAATCGGTTTATGAACTTTATATCCACGGTTTGCAAACTTGCATTCCTTAGTTTATATAAAGATGGGTTCACAAACAATCGTCTTTAGATATAACCTAACACAAGTTCGCGGACTGGGTTCGCGGACTTAAGTTCCCGTAAGGAGTTCTCAAACTCCAGCAGATTTTCTCGGGTCGAGAACTTCCGCCAGTTCGTGGACTGGGTTCGCGGACTGAGTTCACGACTCTTATTCCGGTTCTCTTGATCAACAAAGTTCGCAAACTTCGGTTCAAGGAATAAGTACTTATACATATATGTGTTTCCACAACAATGCTTATTCTACCATTGGTTATATAATCTAAACTCTCATTTCAATCATTGAAACATTCTTCTATAGTGATATAATAGTCGTTACACATAAAGAATCGACTATCGTCATCAAAGCCATTTTCAAAGTGATTGAAACTTAACATGACTTTCGTCACTAGGTAAAGATAAGTTTGGCCAAAGAGAAAGCTTACCAACACATATTTCGAGAAATAGATAGGCGAGATAAACTCGTCTCGAAATAGCAAATGTGTATAATCAAAGTCTATATAGCACAACGACTTTTGTCTCAAGATAGGAGATAGAGTAGATAGACTTTTGAGTGATAGATAAGTTCAAGTATCCACATACCTTTTAGTCGATGAAGATCCACCAGTTCCTTGAGTAGTCCTTCGTCTTGTATGATGATCGTCATGGAGTTCTTGAGCTCAACTACGCTTTCTATCCTAGTCCGAGACCTTAGCTATAGTAGACTAGAAATCAAGACTTATAGTTTTGATCACTAACATTGAAAAACATTCTTGAGATAGCAACGCATGCGAGGTCGACCGAGCAATGCTCTAACAATCTCCCCCTTTGTCAATTTTAGTGACAAAACTATTAATAGATATGGAATACAAAAATAAATACATAAACTTTTGTAGCTCCTATTCTACATGCCTAATCTTCAACATTACTCGAAATCTTTGTCACTTCCAAGTACTCCAATGATCCCAAAGGTTGTAAGTTCAACATCATCATTGTTGAAAATTCGTAGCTATAACAATGAGAAAACAAAGTTCTTGAACATTGTTATATAGTGTCATAGTATCATAAAACAGTATCAAAGTTCAATTGTATCACAACTTTGAAAACAATACTATGGTGATATTATCACTCCCCCTTAGTCAATACTCCATCTCACATGGAAACCACTCCCCCTTACATAATGATCTGAAAACCATATGTATTTGTAGTGTGAACTACATATTAATTCTCCCCCTTTTTGTCAATAAAATTGGCAAAGGTACAAGAACGAGATCCTAATGAAATTTCCGAAAGAGAAATTTCATGACCAAAGGAAGCACATATCAACTTGTTTAGATGTAATCATAAATCCGAAGCTAAATACATTCATCAAGGAGTTTATAAAGATACAAGATAACCCCTATAATATTCCACAGCCGCATTCCCCACAAAGATTTGGCAATTAAGCACAAGTTCAAAAGAACTCTCCCCCATTTGATGTCATTCCCGAAAGAACAACAAGAGCGACCTTAATTTCGAAAGAAAATAAGGATTTCTTTGGACATAACAAATCACATACGAGCATGAATTTGAATCCAAAAATATTCAATTAAATAAACCAAAAGAGAACCTATGATTAATTTAATCGTAAGTGCTCAACATAAGTGAATCTTATGGAGACTCAAAAAAAATACTCAATTAGATTAATCACAAGAGATCTCATAATTAATCTAATCGGAATACACAACCAAACTAGTCACAAAAGTAATCAATTTAATTGGTCATGCTCGACATAAGAAAACTTACGGAGCAAAAACTAAATAACCAAACAAGATGATTAATTTAGTTGAAAATGCTCGACATAAAGTACCTCACGGAGCAACAACTAAGTTAATCACAAAAATATGATCAACTCGATCGTTAGTGCTCAACATAAGACACCTTATGGAACAACACAGTATATACACAAAAATTGTGGATCAGAGATCGACCTAATACCGTGGAATAAGCAAGGACGCATTATATTTTCCATCACCATTTGCACAATGACATACAATATACATAATCCTTGTAAACAAAAGATTTTAACCTATCTTCCATCAATAATTGACATAATAGGTTTAAATTTTGTTATTTGTCAAAAGTCCATTCATTCTTTATCAATATGTGAATATCGACTTACGAAAGACTTTACTTTTGACAAAGTATGGGACAATCATAGTTCACGGACGCAAACACACATATCCCATAACACATTGCAATATATAAAATCATAAATATTAATACTGCAAAAATCATCCTCCAAATAATTTTTTAGAATTTAAACAAATAAACCTAAAAACATGAAGATGAAAACGTTTGACATAGCTATGTGTAATCACAATAATGGCTATTCCAACCTCTAGTTATTCTTCTAAATAAAATAATAAAAATAGAATATTTACTAGGCAAAACTATCTCCTAGGAGAACATGATTTGAAAAACGCTAAACCAGGGTTAGCAACTAGAGATTGAACATGGACGAGCTCCTCGGTTGCTTTCTTCAGTTCGTTTTTCAGAAAATCAAGATTCCTTGTTGCAATTCCTAGTTGTTCACGAACGACCTCAAAATATCGAAGAAGATTTCCTTCCAGTTGTGATGACATCTGAACTGGTAGCTTGTTTTCATGATCAACAGCATGAAAGCAGGTTATGCAAACAGGGTTCTTGTGAAACTCGATAGGTCTGTCCTTCTTATCATTGTCTTCCTTGTTGCATCCATCCATTGTAAGTACAAAAACTAGATGAACCTTGACGTTACAGAACGTGTATGTACCAAAGCTTAGCATGGTACATGTATGTGTATATATATATATATATATATATATATATATATATACAATTTTCTTAGGAAACCCTAGGAAACAAGACGTTCGTGTGGGTCAGGTATACATGTACTTGTGGTCAAAACTTTTCATGACCAAACAGAACGGAGGACCAAGGAGGGACTTCTTAATCCAAGAGAAATAATTGTAGAGGAAAAAACTACTTGGAGGGAGGAGGATCAAACAGGGAATTTTTTTCTAAAGAGGATGATCAGGCTTTTCTTCAAGAAGACAAAAAAACTGGAGTGAGACTCAACAAATTTTTTAAGATCATAAACATATATTATACAACCTTATCACAATATTTTTCTTGATTGTTGAAAATCCCTTTTACTCCAACAATGTGAGAGACGAGTTTGATAACTTCTTTAAACATCCATGCAAGAATGTTATGAAGTTTTTCATTCCTCAGACGATAACGACATCTTCTCTCAGAATGTCCTTTATTCCCGCAATAATAGCAGTTGAAAGAATTATTCTTAACTGTTCTCGTGTGAGTAGATTTAGAAGGATCAAATCCTTGTTTTTAGGACCATTACAAGCTGCAAACTGTTTTTCACCTGAAGAATTATCAATAGCTTTAACGAAATTGATCTTACTAGTTTTTGGAATGTCTATTCCTTTATAGCCCAGACCACGTGTATCACGATGTTCTTTACAAGCATATAAGATAATTTTGTAGATACGGAATTGAATCTACTCAGACTCTCTTCCAATGATTTTACTTTATCAAGGGCAGCTGCAAGGTCAGTCTCCAAGGATTTTTCTTTGGCGAGAAGACTGAGTTCTTTGTCATCAAAACATTTTTGTTGAGATTCATATCTTGCTTCAGCTTCTGCAAGTCTTTCTTTCAACATGAAGAGATTTCGAAGAAGATTATCACATTCAGACCTTTTTGTGCGTACATATTCTTCACGATCTTTAACGATAGATTGTAAGAGTTTATACCCACCATCATATCCTTTAAAGAGTTTTCTCAACTTTCTGTTTTCTTGACAAAGAGGAGCCATGTATTTTCTCAAGCAAGCTGTTGACTTCTTTTCTTTCAAAGCATCGTCAAAAAACTCGATATATTGAGAGACTTCCTCATCAATACTTTGTCCTTCTTCTGAATCACTGTCATCCGAAAGCTCATCCAAATGTACATCAAGGTATTTCTCCCAGTTGAATGCAGATTCAGTCAGAAGACACGAGTCAGAGTTTTTTCCAGAAGTTTCAGGACTTTGAAACTCATGCGTGAGACTCTGACCTGATGTTCCGCTAGTAGAGATAATACTCTTGTCCATAGAGTCAGATCTCTACAAACACAGACTTTTGAGGTCTTGAACGTGTTTGCCTGCTCTGATACCAATTGAAAAAGCGGGGGTATAAAAACACACCCAATATTTCGTTTAGAAATTTGTATGGACAAACTCCAATATACTTTCTGGATAATCAACTAGACAGTCAGACTCAATCTAGATAAAAGTACATCAAAGAGTTTATATCTCAATCTCTCGATTTGATCTATACTCAAGCAAATAGAAATTTAAGAGTCTTTATCAAAGAGAGATAACTTGGATGGTACCAAAGACCAATATCCAAGTGTCAATCAATTTAAATCAACAACCAAAGGTTGGATATTCAAATTGATTGAACCTAACACACAACCTGTGATATTTCAATTATAAAGACAAACAATATAATGCAGAAATAGAAATAACACAGACACCAGAATTTTGTTAACGAGTAAACTGTACATGCAGAAAAACCCCGGGACCTAGTCCAGATTAAACACACACTGTATTAAGCCGATACAAACACTAGCCTACTTCAAACTAACTTCGGTCTGGAGTGTAGTTGAACCCCAATCAACCTCACACTGATCCAATGTACATTTATGCTCCTAAGTCTCTGATCCCAGCAGGATGCTACGCACTTGATTCCCTTAGCTGACCTCACCCACAACTAAGAGTCGCTACGACCCAAAGTCGAAGACTTTAATAAACAAATCTGTATTACACAGAAAAGTCTATAGTAATAGATAAATCTGTCTCCCACAGAAATACCTACAAGTTTTTGTTTCGTCTTTTCATAAATCATGGTGAACAAGAACCAATTGATAATCCGGACTTATATTCCCGAAGAACAGCCTAGTATTATCAATCACCTCACAACAATCTTAATCGACGCGGCGAAAGAAGATGTCGTGAAATCATAAACTATGAGACGAAGATGTTTGTGATTACTTTTATATCTTTCCTATCGGAGATATTAATCTCAAGTCAATCCTTGCGATTGTACTCGTACGATAGAATATGCAAGATCGGATCACAAAACTACGAGAAAGTAGTATCAGTCTGGATTCACAATCCCAATGAAGTCTTTAAGTCGCTAACCTGGTTTCGAAGAAGAAACCAAAGGTTAAAGGATAATCGACTCTAGCTATGAAACTAGTAGCACACAGAAGGTGTGGGGATTAGGTTTCCCAGTTGCTAGAGTTCTCCTTTATATATCCTTTTAAATCAGGGTTTGCAATTAATGTTAGCTTGGTAACAAAGCATTCAATATTCACCGTTAGATGAAAACCTGATTTAGATTCAAGCTAATATATTTCAACCGTTAAATCGAAAAACCTAGCTTGTTACACACAAATGAAATGTACGATTTTAGGTTTGTGTAACCATACCCAAACATGTACATTTGTTGGTTCAATAGTAGTTAACCAAATGGTTAGCCATATGAGCACTTTCATATCAACCAATATCTTCTTCACCATAACTAGTTCAAATGACTCAAATGAACTAGTTATAGAGTTGTTCAATTGCAAGGAAATCTTATGTAACTACAAAAGACACAATTAAAGCAAAATCGATTTGATTCACTCGAATCAATTTATGAACCTTATAGCCACGGGAAACTTGCATTCCTTAGTTTATATAAACATGAGTTCACAAACAATCATCTTTATATATAACCAAAGTAGTTAATATCGTGTATCGGTATCATATCGGTCGGGTCTGATATACCTATACAAAGGTTTTTATCGGATTTTATCGGTGATACATCATTAAGGCTAGAATTTAAAAAATTTGGTGCCATGTGATATATTAATTCTAAAGATCAAAAACTTCACAATACAAATTCATTCTCACTCCACTTTTTATCCCACATTTACTACCCCTATTTCGAATGACCCCGTCGTTGCTACTAACCTGAATTAATGATGTTGAAGATAAAAACGTCAACAAATAACAATTTTTCATTTGATAAATCTTCAGAAGAAAGAGAACGAGCAATAGAAAACCATAATTCTTTCAGGGATAAGAAACTGATTCAAAAAATAAAATAGTTGGAAATTTATTTACTAAATGGATTATGGTGTCAAGGGTACAAAAGAGAAGATTATTAAGAGGAAAGGTTTTTGTTTACAGATTTTCAGATCCAAATAATTTACTCTACCAAATTACCCTTACCGATATTATCAGCGTATGGGTAAACCCGATATATCGGTTTGTATCGGCCTATATGAGCGTTTTTATCGTTCACTCCTTGTATCACCGATATTTTAGATATCGTAAAGATTTTTTCCCATACACGATAAAAACCTATAATATCGTCCGGTACAACCGATATTAACTACCTTGGATACAACCTAACTCAAGTTCGCGGACTTAAGTTCCCGGAAGGATCTCTCAAACTCCAGCAGATTTTCTCGAGTCGAGAACTTCCGCTAGTTCACGGACTGGGTTCGCGTAATGAGTTCACGGCTCTTGTTCTGGTTCTCTTGATCAACAAAGTTCGCAAACTTCGGTTCAAGGAATAAGGACTTATACATATATGTGTTTCCACAACAATGCTTATATCCACCATCGGTTATATAATCTAAACTCTCATTTCAATCATTGAAACATTCTTCTATAATGTTATAATAGTCGTTAGACATAAAGAATCGACTATCGTCATCAAAGCCATTTTCAAAGTGATTGAAATTTAACATCACTTTCGTCACTAGGTAATAATAAGTTTGGCCAAAGCGAAAGCTTACCAACACATATTTCGATAAATAGATAGGCGAGATAAACTCGGCTCGAAATACAAAATGTGTATAATCAAAGTCTATATAGCACAACGACTTTTGTCTCAAGATAGGAGATAGAGTAGATAGACTTTTAAGTAATATATAAGTTCAAGTCTCCACATACCTTTTAGTCGATGAAGATCCACCAATTCCTTGAGTAGTCCTTCGTCTTGTATGATGATCGCCATGGAGTTATTGAGCTCAACTACACTTTCTATCCTAGTCCGAGACCTTAGCTATAGTAGACTAGAAATCAAGACTTATAGTTTTGATCACTAACATTGGAAAACATGCTTGAGATAGCAACGCATGCGAGGTCGACCGAGAAATGCTCTAGCACTGTGGCATATCCTCGTCACCAGCCTCGTCAGCATCCCTGGTTTTAGGAGGAATGCGATTGTGAGGTTTAACTGATGACCTAGGTTTGTCTCTGGAAAACCGTTTACTTATCTTCAATAGAATATCTCTAAACTGTCTTATGATCAAAGAGACTGACTTGTCAAGATCTTCATCTGATGAATCAGCCTCAAAAAGATCATCCTCAGAGACATAAACACTTTTACTTTTGTCAAGTAATTTAATGTTCTTTTGTGCTTTGAAAGCAACATCCTTTCCGATTTTGGATGTATGCTCATGATCAAAGATCTTTATCTTTCCAACCAGCGTATTTCTGGAGAGAGCATCAAGGTTATTTCCTTCAACGACGGCATGCTTCTTAGAATCGTATCTAGATGGCAGCGATATGAGAATTTTCATCACAATGTCCTTTTCAGGAATACTCTTACCCAATACAAAATATGCATTAACAATTTTAGACACTTTGTGATTAAACTCATCAAATGAATCTTCATCTGCCATACGAAGGTTTTCCCAATCGGAATTAAGGTTTTGAAGCCTAGTTTCCTTTTTACTGGTATTCCCTTCAAATACGATTTCTTAAGATATCCCAAGCATCTTTAGACCGAGTGCACTTAGTCACATGATGCTGAATATCTGGGGTAATGGCATGTATGAAGGCATTCAAACCATCGGAGTTTTGCTTTGCAGCAATATCTCAGCAGCGTCATACGCACCAATATCCTTAGGAACGGTCGCATTCACTACTACCACAACGGGAGCATCATAGCCATTAACCACATAGACCCATGATTGAAAATAACGCGCTTGAATAAAGGCACACATAACAATTTTCCACCACAAGTAATTTGAGCCATCGAAGACTGGTGGTACATCTATAGAGATAACACTTCTATCCATATTAGATCGTTACAAACACATACTTATGAGGTCTTTAATGTGTTTGCCTGCTCTGATACCAATTGAAAATGCGAGGGTATAACAACCACACCCAACAATTCGTTTGGAAATCTGAGAGGACTTACTCCAATACACTTTCTAGAGAATCAACTAGACAGTCAGACTCAATTTAGAGTAAAGTATATCAAAGAGCTTAATATATCTAACTCTTAATCCAATCCGCAATCAGCAAATAGAAATCTGCGAGCCTGACTGAATATAAGAGGAGTTACTTGAATGGTACCAAAGACCAATGTTCAAGTGTCAATCAATGTAAATCAACAACCAAAGGTTGGATATTCTAATATATTGATCTTAACGCACAACCTGTGATATTTCAATTACATAAAAAAATATAATACGGAAAAGAAATAACACAGACACCAGAATTTCGTTAACAGGGAAACTGCAAATGCAGAAAAACCCCGGGACCTAGTCCATATTGAACACCACATTGTATTAAGCCTTTATAGACTCTAGACTACTACCAATTAACTTCGGAACTGTACTGTAGTTTAACCCTAATCAATCTCACACGGAGTCAAGGTACAGTTGCGTTCCTTACGTTATGATCCCAGTAGGATACTACGCACTTGATTCCCTTAGTTGAGCTCACCCACAACCAAGAGTTGCTACGACCCAAAGTAGAAGACTTGATAACCAAACCTTTCTTACACAGAAAAGTCTATAGATTGAATAAATCTGTCTCCCACAGAAATACCCAAGAGTTTTTGTTCCATCTTTTGATAAATTAAGGTGAACAGGAACCAATTGATAAACCAGACTTATATTCCCGAAGAACAGCCTAGTATTATCACTCACCTCACTATAATCTTAATCGACTAACGAAACAAGATATTGTGGAATCACAAACGATGAGACGAAAATGTTTGTGATTACTTTTATCTTGCGTATCGGAGAAATTAATCTCAAGTCAATTATTTCAATTGTACTCAATACGATAAAATCGTGCAATATCAGAACACGCAACTACAAAGAAAATAGTTGGGTCCGGCTTCACAATCCCAATGAAGTCTTTGAAGTCGTTAACCTACAGGGTCACGATAAAAACCTAAGGTTAAAGGAGAATCGACTCTAGTTATGCAACTAGTAACACACATGAGGTGTGGGGATTAGATTTCTTAGTTGCTAGAGTTCTCCTTTATATAGTTTTCAAATCAGGGTTTGCAATCCAAGTTACCTTGGTAACAAAGCATTCAATATTCACCGTTAGATGAAAAACCTGATTCAACCAAGCTAATATCTTTCAACCGTTAGATCGAACTTAGCTCGTTTCACACAAATAAAATGTACCCTCATTTAGGTTTATGTAACCGTACCCAAACGTGTACACCATGTTGGTTCACAAATAGTTAACCGAGGTTATCCATATGATTACTCTCATATCAACCTTATTCATCTTAACCATAACCAGTTCAAATGACTCAAATAAAACTAGTTAAAGAGTTGTTCAATTGCTATATTCTCATAGAATTATACAAGAACACAATTGAAGCAAAATCGGTTTGATTCACTCGAATTAATCATGAACATTATAGCCACGGTTTGCAAAGATTGCATTCCTTATTATATAAATGTTTATGTTCATATTAAAAACCAATTTTAGAACTTTAACCTTCAAGTATGCAAACAGGTACGCATACTGGAAATACCCGGACTAAGATTGAGTTACACCAGTACGCAAACGGGTACGCGAACTTCAAATCTCAGCAGAAATTCTCGGACATGAACCTGTACGCCAGTACGCAAATGGGTACGCATACTTAGGTTCCCGAATTTCTCAAACCAACAGCTACGCAAATGGGTGCGCATACTATGGTTCCCGGACATGGATTATATATGTGCAAAAGTGCACAACATAACATATCCAATAATGGTTAAGTGTTCTAAACTCTTATTTCAATCATTGAAACTTTATTAGAGGATGACAATAACCGTTTTCACACACTATTAACATCAGAGAAATTTTCAAGTTATTTTTTAATCATTACGAAACATTCCAAGACAACACCAAATGATTGTATCACACAAACTATGTAAGATGTTACTCGGAAATTTTTACATGATATAAGATGAACTTGGTCGAAGCGAAAGCTTGCCAACACATATTTCGAGAAATATGTAAGCGAGATAAACTCAGCTCGAAATTTCAAATGTGTATATAGAAAACTATATTGTAGTACAACTTATGTCTCAATATAGAAGATAGAGTAGAAATAGACTTTCTAAGTGATAGATGAGTTTAAGTCTCCATATACATTTTTTCGATGAAGTTCCACAAGCTCCCCTTAATAGTTCTTCGTCTTCAAATGATGAACGCCGTGAAAATTAAGCTCAACTACACAATCTATGTCCTAGTCCGAGACATCTATTAATAGGCTAAAAATCAGGACATATAGTTTTGATCACTAACATTGGCAAACATGCTTGAGATAGCAACGCGTGCGAGTTCAACCGAGCAGTGCTCTAACACATACGATTAGGAATATTGTGAGGTGATTGATATTACTAGGATGTTCTTTGGAATATAAGACCGGTGTATCAACTGTATCTTGTTCACCTTGATTTATCAAAAGACGGAACAAAAACTCGTAGGTATTTTTGTGGGAGACAAATTTATCCATTCAATAGACTTTTCTGTGTGAGAAAAAATTGTTTATCAAGTAATCTTCGACTTTGGGTCATAGAAACTCTTAGTTGTGGGTGAGATCAGCTAAGGGAATCAAGTGCGCAAAATTCGGCGTGGTTCAAGAGGCGTAAGGAACGCGACTGTACCTTAATCAGTGTGAGATTGGTCAGGGCTCAACTAAATTCCAGTCTGAAGTTAACTTGTAGTAGGATAGAGTCTGTAGCGGCTTAATACAGTGTGGTGTTCAAATCTGGACTAGGTCCCGGGGTTTTTCTGCATTTGCGGTTTCCTCGATAACATAATTTCTGGTGTCTGTGTTATTTTTTTTCGCATTATATTTTTATATAATTGAAATATCACATGTTGTGCGTAGTTCAATCAATTAAATAATCTAACCTTTGGTTGTTGATATAAATTGATTGACGCTTGGATATTTGTCTTTGGTACCATCCTAGTTATTTCTCATATTAATCCGGCTCACAGATTTCTATCTCTTCGATTGCAGATTGATTTGAGAAATTGAGGTATAACTCTTGGATGTATTTTCCTTGATTGAGTCTGACTGTCTAGTTGATTCTATTGGAAATATATTGGAGTTAGTCCATATAGATTGCCTAAACGAAATGTTGGGTATTGTTGTTAGACCCCCGTTTTTTCAAGTATTACTAACCTCAAGCGGAAGGATGATATCGTTATTGTAGTTCGTTACTTCTTCGCATTCTTCAGATCTTTGGAGTAATACTTTTATGTCTCAACATTCCTAGACTTTCTAGTCTAACCTAAACGAAGTTGACTCTAGTATTTAATCAAGCGACTCTGGATGAGTTTTTATATTAAAGTATGACAACCAAACTTGATATACCAACGGATGGTGAGTTCAACCGAGATATGATCTAACAATATCAATATAAAATATATCTTCAATTACAAAACGAACACATACAAAAACAAAAAAAACTTTGTAAAGTTTTCATATTTGGGATCAAATGCTAAAGTTTGAAGAGATAATCTTACGAGGGAAAAATATGGAGACCAATGATAAAAAATAGAATGAAGTTCTAGAGGAGAAAGTAAGTAAGCTAATGAAAGAAAATGACATTTTTAGAAGAGAAACTCATGACCAACATCATCATATAAATTTATGGGAGAAGATGTTATGTTCCTGTGAAAAAACATAACCTACCGTGAATTAAGTATCTAAGAAATCATTAGACTTACTATTATAGGAAATCTTAAGTGAATCAAATACCTAGGATATAAGTGCAAATAATTAAAAAAAAAAAAATTTGGACACATACCATGGATATTTAGTGATATGATTCTATATAATATAAATCAGTCTATTAGGGTGTTAACTCATTATAAGCCCATGCATAGAACAAATCTGTAAAACCAGGTCTACGGGTTGAGGAAACTCATAAACTTACAAAATTATTCTCTTTTGCATCATTTTAATGATATGGGATTAAGGTCCTACTCGTTAATCCCAACTTTATGGGGAAAATACTGTTTAGTCCAAAACCGTCCCCAAATATACGGATTAGTCCATCCCGATCCGACTACTTACACATTAGTCCAAAAAAGATGCAAAGAAATTAATATCCTTCACACGTTTTCCATAATTCACACGTGATGCGAATTAAAACCATTATATTCCTCAAAACCTGAACAAAATCTGGAAGAAAAAAAGAAGAAAAAAAATCATTTAACTGAGAAAAAGAAACAAAACTAGTGAAGATTCAAATCAAAACCTTGGCTATGGATGAACATCGGAGCAGCAGTAACATCATGGTGAAGAAGATGCAACAAAAAAACAGTTCAGAATCATCATTTAAATTGAAATCAATGAATTTAAAAAAATTGAGAGCTTGAAAGAGAACAAAACGACAACAAACATTAGATTCAACATTTAATCAGGTAGTAAAAGATCCAAAACCATCATTGTCTTAAAGGAATTCGGCAAGAGAAATCAAGACCTTCAAAGAAAAAGAAAAAACAACAAAAGAAGATTCAACATCTATGCAAGTAACAAAAGGTAAGATCATCTATTATATATTGGACTATTTTGTGTGTATGAGTGCTATTTTTTTAGATTTTATGTGATAGTATACAGATCTGTATACCGACGTGTTGTTTCAGGGATGTATGGCCTATTATGTGTATGAATGCTATGTTTGTTAGATTTGATATGATAGTGTACGGATCTGTACATCGGCATGTTGTTTCGGGGATTTATGGATTGTTTTGTGTGTGAATGTTGTTTTTGTTTGATTTTTTTTTTGTTATAATGTACATGTCTGTACACCGCAGTGTTGTTTCAGGGATGTATGGACTGTTCTGTGTGTATGAGCATCGTTTTTGTTAGATTTTTTGTGATAGTGTAAAGTTCTGTACACAACAGTGTTGTTCCAGGGATGTATGGATTGTTCCGCGGGAATGAATATTGGTAGTTTACATATTTGTTATGGTAGTGTACAGATTTATACATTGTAATGCTATTTCAGGGTTCTATGGACTGTTATGTGGGTATGAATGTTGTTTTTGTTAGATTTGTTGTAGTTTTGCACAGATTAGTACAACAACATGCTATTTCAAAGGTATATGGACTGTAATGTGAGTATGAATTCTATTTTACTTAAATTAGTTGTGGTTGTGTATATACTTGTACACATGTATGATAGCTCAAGGATGTATGGCTTATTTCGTGGGCATGATTTTGTTTTTGTTAGATTTCTTCAGGAGTTACATACTTGTACGCCGATGTATCATGTCATGGGCAATATGACATGTTTTCTAGTTTTGAATGTTGTAATTTTTCCATTTTTGTAGGTGTGTACATACTTGTGCATTGTTGTATCATATCATGGACATATGTCATATTTTGTGTGAGCATGTATGTTGGATTTGTTAGTTTTTGTAGTTGTGTACATACTTGTACACCGATGTATCATCTCATGAGAGTATGACATATTTTATAGTTTTGAATATTAGGTTGTGCCATTTATATAGGTGTTTACATACTTATACACTGTTGTATCATACCATGGGCATATGACCTTTCTTGTGTGAGCATGAAGATTGGATTTGTAAGATTTCTGTAGGTGTGTACATACTTGTACACTAATATGTTATGTCATTGATATATAATATGTTTTGTGAGTACGAATGCCGCGGGTTCTATAATTTTCGAAGTTGGATTTGTTGGGTGTATATACTAGTGAGCTATCTCATGGATATATGACATGTTTCATAATTTTTGAAGTTGAATTTGTCTGCTTTTTGTAGGTGTGTAAATACTTATTGGAGATGGCAACATCAGAACCTGGAGAAACCTATCGGTGATCTTGCCAAACTGTAAAAATATCGCAGAAGATAAAAAATACCAAGATTAGCGTGCGATAGGAGAGAAACAACTTGATTGTTGTTTAAAATTTGCTTAAATTATTTGTAACTTTCTTAATCTTTTGACAACTATGTTTCTTAACTTTCTTAAACAAGTATTATTACTAGTAAACCTTGAAGTAATCATATTATTAGTGTGAATGATGTTTTGGATGTAGATTTGTGTCAGATTTTTACATGGTATATTATAGGTAAAAAAATCATGTGTACATAATGGTGTACATGATGGTGCACATCTACTGACATGTTAGAAAATTAAAATGCACATGATGTTGAACATGTACTAATATGTTAGAAAATTATTCATACCTAGGGCTGCACAAAACCGAACCACAACCGTGAATCGAAACCGACCTTTTAAAACTGAACCGAACCGAAACCATAAGACAATGGTTTGATGGTGGTTGTCAGTTCTAGAAAACCGACATGAATGGTTTCAGTTGGTGCCAAAAATCGAACCGATAACCATCGATTTTAACCGATTTGTATATGACGTAGATTTTAAGAAGTAAGAAGCGTCAGTTCTTTTTTCCCCTCAGTTTTATCTCTTCACTTATTCGGTTCTTTTCCATGACTCCATTAGCAGTCGAGCTCGAGCACCAGCGACACCATCACCACTCTAAAATTAACTAGTAACTAGTAAAGACTGTAAAGTACCACAACTTCTTCTTCTTCTCTTCTTTTTCAAGTTTAATCAAGCAAAAAACGAAGATTCGAAGTTACTTCAGTTATTGAATGTTTCATTCGATCTTATTTTCTTCAAAGATTATGATACTATGACTATGATTGTTATGTCTGAATAGATTTTGATATTATGAGGAATATTTGATTTTACAAATTTGCAAATTAGGGTTTTGTGATGTTAAATTTTTTTGGGGATATTTCAAAATTAGGGTTCATTTTTGCGGATTTTACATAGCAATATGAACTGGGTTGTGTTTAATTGGGTCAATTTATTTAGTAAATACACAACTAAGTTAATTTATTGGAATGAATTGGCTACTGAGTTACTGAATCTAGTTAATTGCTATCGTATGTTAATGGGCGTAACTTAACCTTTTGCTACTCACAAACTTAAAATGGATAAATGCAAAACCCCATACTGTTTCTTATGTGATTCGATATTCCAATATGAATTGAGGAGACACTAAGTCTCGTGTGAATAAGTAATTCAAGAAATATTGTGCGTCACATAAATTGGTCTGCGATGTGCTAACTTGAACATGCCAAGTCTTTAGATCATCCCAGTTGGAAGCATTGGTGATTCTTTCAGTGTTGCGTCATTGAAAGCTCACTTAGCTGAATTCATTGCCACCCTCCTTTTTTTTTTTGATGGTGTTGGTTCTGCCATCACTTACAGTAAGTGTTGACCCTTTTTTTAAGGCACGATATCTATATGCACACTCATTGTCAGATGAGAAATCATTTTCTTTTACTCAATCTTACCTATACATTTGAGAATACCCATATGAAGAGACAAATTTGGTTCCAAATTTGTGATCGATGTTCCACATGATACTGACTAATTATTCGCTTTTGACTTTATCTATTTGGATAAGTGTATTTATAAGGCGTACTTAATTTGATAGTAGACTGGCCATACTTTTTTTGTAGAATCACTATCCCGTTTCAAAATTTCTAGCTTCCGGGGTTATGTTCATGTTGTCTTTATCCGCAATTGTGTACAATTCCAGCAAAATTGTCCCTGTTGTCAGGTCATTTCCCTTAATGACCTACAAATAACATAAGTTAGTGCCTCCGGGGTCAAATACCCTTTACTGCAAGATAATGACTTGACTAGAGCATAGCATAAAGAGAGGAAGTGACGCTGTGACGGGATGTTAACCCTTCGCTTTCTAAAAAGAGAGACAATATTTTAGTTCTATGGATTTCCTTGATTTCTAAATCATAACATTAGATATTAGATACATGCTAATCTCTTCTAAGCCAACCCCAACCAAGTTTGGCATTAGCCAATAGTTATGTATTCCTTTATAAATTAGTTTCCTCAGGTTTGTTTCACAAACAGTATTTGTTCGGTATCTCTTGATGGAAATCAGATCAATACCAATTATATTTCTGATTTGTATGCGTGCATGTATGAAGTTTAAGTTATGGGTTGTTAGATCTACGCTTTCTGTTTTAAGTGGTATAGTTTTGAACTCCACGATGACCGTAGGTTACATCATGTACCATTATACTGATTTGGTTGAGCAGTTCATATTTAACCCGAGTTTGCGTATGTGCAGGTACCATTACAACCTCCTACGGAATACAGAATAATCGATTTTTTGCTGACCCTCTCAGGAATGGTACCTCTGGGTTGATTTTCCATCTAAAGTCTAAAGATATGTAGCCACTTAAGAAGGAACAACCAGTTATAATTATGAATTTGAAACTAGACTCTTTACAATTTAATGTTTCTGTTAATAGTTAATATGTATTGGGAGTTGAACATCTGATGTATTTGAAACTTTACTGGTAGGATCTGAAATTTACATGTCAGTTTTTTGGGACTGACAGATATAAAAAAATTCCCGTGACCTAAGGCGGTTAACCAAAAACCGAATGGTTTTATACAAAACCAAGTAGAAAATGAACCGAGTGAAACCAAATAAGCTTAATTTTTTTATTAGTTTTTAATATTGAAAAACCGAGTATTATGGTTTCGGTTTTGGTTTTGCCAGAAACCGATAAAAACCGAACCATGTGCAGCCCTATTCATACCTGCAGAAATAAAGACACATGTATTGAAGTAAAAACCAAACTAGATTCTTAAAATAAATAAGATAGTATCATCCATTTTAACAAGCTACATGAATACATAAATCACAAAGTCGTAAGCAAGAAGGGTAGTAAATCATCAAGGGAGTGGCAAGTAAAGCACTCAGTGCACATCATAGGTATTCTTTACTTCTCCCTAACAATTTTATTGTATAGAGTTCTTCGTCTTCCAAATGGAGTCCTGGATATGGGATTAATGATCTTGTCCGTAAGAGCATTTAACTGTCTCTTAGACATCGATGTGATAATCTTCAACCTGGAAAATAAAACATAAAACACCAATGAAATGATCTGGAAAAAGCAAAACAACATAAAGTTGTGGAACCATGTGCAGATTCAAAAACAATAAACATGTATATAAATATGTACACGTTAAGAAAAAGCATGTGTACAACTATGTGCACTTAGTTGCAGAACTATCCACATCTTCAAAACAATCAACCTGTGCACATCCGTACCCATAAAATGCCATATATAAATGAGACAACACAACGTGAACCATTTTATACACACATACAACTTGAATCGTGTACTTAAGCAACAATATCACTACCCATATTAAATAAAATCATTTTGAGCTTGAGTCCCTAAATTTATAACATATGAAATCATATAATTCCTAACGAGTTTGAAGTGTGAATATCATCTGCATCATTGCTAGGGTAAACTATGCTCAAAATAAGGTTTCAAGTTCAATTGCGAAGGTAAAGAAACTTACCCTAGTGACATCCACCATTTATAAATAGAATAATAAATAGGTAATCATCTCGGCATCGTATCCATGTCCAACAATCTTCATTAACTGTGACCAAATGATTCATGCACCTGTTACAAAAAAAAACAATTATTGTCAAAGGTGGATAAGGGTACAGATGCATACCAATAAAGCATGCCATATAATATTGAGACAACACAATGGTGTAAAATTATGTACACACCTTCAAAAATCCAACATCCAACATCCATATCCGCAAGACTGAACATAAAATCATGAGAGACCATACTAGTGTATAAGTATGTACACAGTTGCAGAAAAAATAGAAACAGAGCATTGGCTCAAAGCCTCAAACATAACAACCCATGCATTTATCAGAGAGAAAGTTTTAGTGTAAAAATATGTACGCATGTACTACATAAAACTAACAAATTTTAGCATCATACCCACATGACATGCCATGCATTCATCAAAGAGCATCTCAGTGTGCAAAACATGCACACCTCTATAAAAACCTAACAAAATCTAGAATACATACTCGTATGACATGACATATATTTATCACATAGCATTTCAGTGTACAAACAAGTACACATCTACAGAAAAATACCAAAATCTAGCATATATACCAACAAAAAAGATCATGCATTCATCACCGAGCATACTAGTGTACAAGTATGTAAATATTTACATAAAAATAACAAATAGAGCATTGATTCAAACAATACAACCCAAGCATTCATCATCTACCAAATAGGGGCGAATGCTCACCATGATTCAAGATAGCATACACAATCTTCTCAGACATGGTCGATAACCTGCATATTACAGAAAACATATATCAAAAACACATCAAAGTTCTAAACAACATAAAAAATATCTCAAAAAATAGCATTCTTAGGTTCAATCAACACACAAATGATAAATCAAATAACTAATAAAAAAAATTGAGTCACATCTAAAAGATATCAATCGAATCCAGTAACACAAAGATGTAACATCTTAAGATCTGAATCATATTTAAATTTATTAGATAATTAATTTTTCGAATCAACCTTAAATCACAAAAAATCAAAACATATACATTATACAAGAAAGTATACATTCTGCATAGTAAAAAAAATATAAAAAAATCACTCTATCGATGTAAACCATGAATAACCATTAATTAAACACACGGATGAAGAAATGGAAAATAAAAAAAATCAAAGATCAAATTGATTTCATATGATACATCCAAAAACAAATAAAAAGAAAAATCAAAATGAAAAACATATATCAAAAGAGTTTCATGAAAATCAAAACCTAACAAATAATAAAATCAAAACCAAAAACAGAAATCAAAAGACCGAAAGCAATATGAAAGATAAAATCGATTTCATCTCATGCATTCAAGAAAAAGAAAAATCAAAAACACATAATTGAAGCAATAAACAAAATCTAATGAAAGATGAGATTGAAATCTTAGTCTCTAACCTGAGACCGAAATCTGATGAACAAACGATTGAATCCAAGAATCGCCTCAGAATATCTCTCTGTCTCCCTCCTGATTTGAATCTGAGATCTAAAAATTAAAAACTCATTTTTATTCCTGTATCCTCATATGGAAGGGTAATTATGGTAACAAATTAGTTTGGATCGTTACGAGTTTGGACTAACTCGTTAAAAATTTAGACCAAACTGTTTACACGGGGTTTTTTTGGACTAGGGAGTACTAGGCCTGAGGACCCTGGACTAGAGTGTCTAAAGCCCACTAACTTTGGGACTAAACGTCAATTTCTACCAACTTTATACCATTTATAAATTTAGTAGTTTATAGGTTAGATCGAAGTTATCACTTCGTTTTATCTCGGGGATCTAATAGAGAAGATGGGTCCCGCCATCCTTGGAGTTTAGTAACGGCCACCCCTATTAGAGTGTCAGGACAAAACGAAGTGAAAACTTCAATAAACCTATCATTTTTGTTGTGAATTTCAATGTCAGATAACCTGTTAAGTAACCCTTCACCAAGTGTCTGAGTTGATCAATTATCCCAAACACCCCAAGTTACTCTCTCCACTTTAGCTCCTTTTCAAAACCGGATATAAACTCTCACCACTATTAAAACTTACTGCTCAGATCTAGTCCATTTTGGGCTAGATTTGAGCAGGTTTCTTTCCCTTTTCTTGTTTTCTTACATAGTCGGAAGTTTAGGTTAGCTTGTTTAAATATTTATGGTGTTCTAGTGGGTGTTTTGCCCTTTTCGTTTATGTCTTCTCCTCTGCGTTACATGGAAACTGCCACGGGTGTCCGACACGGACACGGATACGTGTGTCCAGTACGGCTATTCTAAAAATTCATGATACGAGGACACGGCATTAGTACACATAAATTAAAATATTACTAATAAAAAATATGCAGAAATATAAATGATGACACAATTCTAATGTTAATTGTCCATTCATAAGTTAGTACTCTCGTGAACAAAAGTGAGTACTAAACAAAAGTGTAGTATTGCAGACAATACTTACATTACATCGTTAGATTTTTCATTATATTGCTTACAAAAAGTTGGTCATAATAAGCCACTACTAAGGTCTTACTTCAATACGAATACTAGTGACGAGATTGTAACTGGTCCTCGACCTCAAGGTTCTCTATTGAATAATTGCTTGCTGTGATTGAAACTGAAATTGGAATGAGCTAGATCTGATTTTTGTGAGATATTTATGTTGTGGTGGGTAGTTGTCTTGCTAACTTGAGCTCTAATTAGAACCACACATGTGGCAGCTACACTGGGTTTTCCTAACTTAAGCCTTCTATTTACTACCACAAAAGTATTTTATGTGAATAAAGTAATAATTTTTCAATTACTTATTACTGAAGCAGTGTCCAGGGAGTGTCAGTATTTGTGTCCATACGTATGGACACGGGACACGAGCATACATTTGAAGTATCTATGTAACGCAGTTTCTCCTTTATGGAGATTCTCTATGCGCTTTCATGGCTGTTCATTGTGATCTCAATGGAGGGGGGAAGTTCAAGTGTGGTGATCAAGATTCAAGATTTTTGGCATACTACTCTCATATTTTTATGAGAAGATATCTTTTTTGAGAAGAAAAAACTTATCAATGTGGTTGGATCATAATACCAAAACCGTACTTGTGTGCACATATTTCATCATCAAACACGTGTATATAGGAAGATACGTGGAGAGCATGCGGACAAAGTCATCAAAGAATGATGACACACGCCCATAGCCAAGAAGCCCATCCCGTCAACGTTGGATCTTTGCCCGAACAAATCTAAGGGCAGAAGTTAAAAGATGTACCGGTAACACGATGTACTGCGGAGCACCAAATAACTCCCGAAGAGTTACTTTATCTCATCCCCAAAAGAAGCCAAGATCAACGGTGGAGAGAAGGTGAACTGACATGGACGTGACAGGGGCAGAAGACACTTTCCTGACACGAGCAGGCGCCTCAACTACCCGCATTAAACACTCTGAGCAACATACGTGTCGATCAACCCGTGGAACGAACGAGGACGACTCTGCGTGATGAAGTAATGAACGAAGACCCCCGCGTGATGGACACAAAACACAAGAAGATAAGGTTCCAACGGCCCTCAGAAATGGGTCCCACACTCTAACCCTATAAATACCCCCTCTCCACCAAGAGTGAGGGGATCGGAAAAATCAGGGAGAGAAGGAGAGAGAAAGATTGTGAGTGTAAGTTAGTCCTTTACAATATACAGACCTATGTAAACTCCAAAGTCGCTCGACTATCCTTGTAACCATCAAGTATATAGTGAAACAACAACCCCGTGGATGTAGGCCTTCGTGCTGAACCACGTAAATCCCTGTCTTATTTACATTTCAGCACTTTATATTCGCCTAACGCTCCTTGAGTTTTACTTTTATACTTCGTTTTCTTTATCTTCCCCTGCGTAAACGCCCCTCGCAATGTTATTAGATGAGGCTATGATAAACCCGAGGGTTTTGAGCCAAGGAATCAATGCAATCGTATTATCAGAGTGAGACGGTACCTAGAGTGCGAACATTGTTTGTGAACATATAGATTCCTTCGTGATTTACGTGTTCACAATTTGGCGCTAGAAACAGGGACTTCGTCCCGGTTAAATATTTATCTTATCCTGTGATTTCATATTAAATTAGCATATGATTGCTCTACTTCATTAGCTCTGGAAGTATCTGTCGAAGCCTTTCAAACTGGTTAAAAGATTTATTGCTTAGATCCATGGATTTACATTTTTTAGATCTCGTGTGGACTTTTCTTTCTGATGGGTTTTTGAAAATCTTCAAAAAGATCTACGTGCATTTTCAAAGGGATCCTTTCACGTATCCACATACCTTCAATGAACCCGCATTTTTAAAAGTTCTCGGCGGCCTTCGGGCAGTTTTTTTTTTCTTGGAGTAATGAATTTCGTAAACTAACCCGATCCGCACAAACATTTCTGTTTCTCGCTGTTTGAAATTCCCTTGTGCATAAAGAAAACGACAGCACGATTGAAAAGATGCAGGAAGCAGGAAAATCCAAAGCCCCATCAAAGGAAGCACCAAGGACAACCCCGGTCATCACCCGGAGCAAGCAGAAAGGAGACAAAGCCAAAATAACTAGTCAGAGACAGGACACTGCGAAATCACTTTGCCTATGAACGCTAACTCCGTTGTAGCCGCGGCCCTCAGAGCAGCGGCAGCGAAGTACAGTACGGCAGCGGCAGCCCCAAAGGCTGCGGAAGCCAGCAAAACTCTTGTTACGAATCAATCTCAACAACCAAAAGAAAGGTTGGATGAATCCAGAACACATCAACCCGCGCACCCGCCAACCTTCGGAATGCCACCAACAAACGAACAGAATCAAACTGTGCCGGTGGGCACTCCGCCCGATTTGGAATTGCCAATAATCGAAGCTGAACCTCCACCACCTTTAGTACAAACCATAGAAGAAGGCGGCACCATGGCCGTAGTAGCACGAGCAGGGACTCCCAATCAGGGGTCAAACCAATCACATCGACTGATGGCTGAGCTTGAAGAATTGAAGAAAAGCCAGCAGGTTTACGCAAATGTTGTAGTTCTGCTGGCCAGAGAAAACCAAGATTTAAAAGACCGGATTTCCCTAAGCACGAAGACCAGCCAGCAACTTGATGAGGAAAATTCAAAGGCACCAGAACCAAATCGAGACCGAAGAGTCATCGTAGCAGCCAATGGAGACACGGCTAGGGGAAGTAGCGCATCTGACCCAGATTACAATGACGGAGAGTCAGACTATCACGAGCAGAAGAGAGTAGGGCATCACCACGCGATGGAAGAGCTACGAGATGAAATGATGGCCGAGATCAAGCAATTAAAAAGTAGACAAGGCGGGGGAAGGTTAGAAGAGGTCATGAGAGAGGCTAACTCCACGCCCCTAACTCATCGCTTGGCCAACACCCCTATTCCGCTGAAATGCCCTGTCCCGACGTTCGAATGCTATGACGGATCCAGTGATCCCGCTGCACATATTCGGTATTATAACCGTGTCTTAGCTAGATGGAGTCAAAACGACGCCGTACTCTGTAGATACTTCCCCTCAAGCCTGAAGGGATCGGCATTGTCTTGGTTTGATAATCTGCCGCCAGACTCCATCCACTCCTACGACTAACTCGCAGAAAAGTTCTTAAGAACTTACATGTACAACAAGACTGTTAACACCGGAATGGATAATCTCTTTTCACTGGAAATTGGCTACAAGGAAACCACAAGGGAATACACTAACAGATGGCACAAGATCTTCCAGGCCATAGGAAGTGTGGACCCAGTGGTAAGTATCAACTGCTACAAGTGGGGATTAGACCGAATGAGTCCACTATTTGTTGAGATTCATGGAAGCGTGCCTAAGACAGAGGGAGATCTTCGAATAATTATTGAAAAACACGCTCGTCTTGAAGAAATACAGCGTGAAAACCCGAGGGCGTACACGCAGAGGTCTCACCGTACCAATTCAGCAGAACAAACCAATGGGGCCAAAAGGAATTGTTCAGTGGAGCGGCCTCACGAAGACAGGAAGGAACAAAGGGATGAACGACGAACAGGCGACCGAAAATTCGAAGATCAAGTTTACACGAAGCTCAACGCTAGCTATGCTCGGATCCTGCGAGATATCAAAGGAAGGGAAAACCTGGAGTGGCCATGGTCTAAGGGAAAACATCCCCCGAGAACCGAGAAGTCTAAAGATTACAGTGAATATCACTGCTTCAACGGACACCAGACCGAAAAATGTAAAAACCTCAAAATAATGATCCAAAAATTAATCGATGCTGGCGAGCTCAAACATTACGTACGAAAGGATGTCGCCGAGGATAGATCCAAACGAACCAAGCCAGTCCAACTTCCAGAAGGGAACCGCACAATCAACACCATCTCGTGTTCTGAAGCCGCAGGGCCCTCACTTACAGCACAGATAGGAAAGAGGTTACGGAAGCAGTTCGAAGACCGTTGCGAATTGTATAAGATCGATGGGATAGAGGTGGACGAGCACGAAGAGTGGATGGACTCACCTATTATTTTCGATGCTGAAGATATCGAAGAAGATATGGAAGACCATAAAGACCCCCTGGTCCTCACACTACCAGTGGATGGATGTAACCTTAAAAAAATCCTCATAGACGGGGGAAGCTCAGTGAACGTTCTATTCTAAGACGCATTCAAACGAATGAAGCTCCATGAAGAACATCTAATGACCTCTTATCATACCATCTACGGATTCAACGGAGCACCCACAAAGCCATTGGGAGACATCGTGTTTCAAGTTGACGCTGGACCCATGAAGTTAGAAACACGATTCAGCGTGGTGGACGCCCCATCCCCCTACAACGCTATTATTGGACGAAAATGGTTACATAAACTCAAGGGAGTGGCGGCAACGTACTACCAATATCTCAGATTTCCAACACCTGAGGGAGTAATGGAAATCAAGGGAGATCGGGTCTCTGCAAGATAGTGCCAAGCCACTCAGGATCGTATCAACAACGAACAAGAAGAGCAGCGAAAAACCCGAAGAATTAAAAATAAAGAAGCCGCGAAAGAGAAGGCCATAGACCTGTTCCTCAACGAAACTACAGGAAAGGGCTTGACTAAAGATGATAATGTACTAAGCACAGAGACAAGTACTTCAGCATCCAACGAAGGACAGAAACATACCAAATAGCAATCAAGGAACGTCCCAGTCCTCGGGGACCCGAAGCCGGTGTTCACGCCAGTAGAGCCCGTAAAAGAAATCAACATATGAACGGAAGAAAACCCGAAGATGATCAAAGTAGGGACCCTAATGGACGAAATAAGAGAAGATTCTCTAACCAAATTACTTAAAGAATATGCGGATGTATTTGCCTGGAAGCTAGGAGATATGCCGGGGATTGACCCGAAAGTAATCCAACACGAGCTACGCATCATACCAGGCACACCCCCGTTCAGGCAGAAAATTAGAAAAGTTGCACCAGAGTATCATAAGGCAGTGGAAAAAGAACTTCGGAAACTACTAGACGCAGGATTTATCAAGGAAGTCAAGTACCCTACATGGATCTCTAACATGGTCGTCGTTCCTAAGAAAAATGGAGGGGTTAGAATATGCATTGATTTTACTAACCTCAACAAGGCATGTCCAAAGGACAGTTATCCCCTGCCAAGCATAGATCAGCTGGTAGAAGCAGTAGAAGGATATGAAGAACTGTCATTCATGGATGGACATTCTGGCTACAACCAAGTAGCCCTGGCAGAATAAGATCAGCCACACACAGAGTTCTACACCCCACATGGCCTTTATTGCTACACTAGAATGCCCTTCGGACTTCGAAACGCAGGGGCAACATACCAAAGAATGGTCAATGCTATCTTCAGGCCATGGATTGGTAGTACCTTAGAAGTCTACGTTGACGATATGCTCGTCAAAAGTAAGTTGCGCAAAGATCACCACCAGGATCTGAGAGATATCTTCGAAGCAATGAGAAAACATCACATGAAAGTGAATCCAGAGAAATGTACTTTCGGCGTCACCTTGGGGAAATTCCTCGGGTATCTGGTAACAAAAAGGGGCATTGAGGTAGACCCAGTAAAGATTCAGGCCATAGTAGAAATGCCATCCCCGAAGAATTTAAAAGAAGTGCAGAAACTCAATGGGTCCATCGTAGCCTTGGGAAGATTTATTGCCCGATCCTCGGACAAATGCAAACATTTCTTCAATATTCTCAAAAAAGGGAGCAAGTTTGAATGGACCGCAGAATGCGAAGAAGCCTTCCAAAAAATCAAAGAACACCTAGCTTCAATTCCGATCCTGCAGAAGCCGGATCCTGATGAGGTTTTGGCATTGTACATAGCAGCAACAGAAGACGCAGTCAGCGCAGTGTTGGTCAAAACCAATACGAAGATAGAACAGCCTATCTATTACGTCAGTAAGACCCTCAATTCTGCGGAAAGGAACTACACAAAGATCGAACAGCTTATCCTAGCATTGGTATGGGCTACTCAAAAGCTGAGAACCTACTTCCTAACTCACTTCGTCCGGGTCCCATGCAAAGCACCACTAGAAGCAGTCCTCAAAAGCGCGGGAAAAGTGGGAAAAATAGCCAAGTGGAACACCCACCTGGACCAATTCAACATCATTCATGAAATTCAACATTCTCGAAAATCCCAAGTCTTGGAAGATTTCTTAGCAGACCTCCCCCTGGACAACGACGAAGAAATTAAGGGAATACCAGAAGCCGAGGAAGAAAGCAAGGATCCAATGGATATCCTCGAAACCGCAAGTCAAAGACAATGGGAAGTCTTCGTCGACGGTTCCAAAAATAAGGAAGGAGCAGGAATAGGCATTGTCATCACCACCCCAACCGGAGAAAGGATTGTACAGGCACTCAGGTTAGAATTCAAAGAGCATACCAACAACATCGTCGAATACGAGGCAGTCGTACATGCCCTCCGTGTAATAATAGAAATGGGGGTAACCGATGTAAGACTGACAAGTGATTCGCAGCTTGTCATACGGAAAATAGGGATCGAGTACAATGTGTAAGATGACACCCTCTCAGCTTACATGGCCTTGGTCCAAACATTGGCATCACAAATTCTGAACATAAAGTTCCGGCACTTATGCAGAAGGGATCTCAGGCACGCGGATGCCCTATCATATATATCATCCATGCTGAAGGATAAAAGCGTCGAAGCTATTAAAATAACAAGGGTATACGAGCCTTCGATTGCATCTCAATTCTTCTTCTCTACCAATCAAGATACAGTGGAAGAAAATATCGAAGACCAGGTAGGAGAAGACATCCATAACGATTTTGACGAAGAAGATATCCTGTCAAGAGCAAATCAAGAAGAAAACTTCAGCAACGAAGATGATTGGATAATGGAGATCCATGCGTTTCTCGAAAGGGAAGCTTACCCGCGGATCATAAACAAGCTAGGAAAATACTCTCCAAAGTAGGAAGATATGATCTCCGGGATGGGGTCCTGTACAAGAAATCCTTCCTCGGACCGTTACTACGTTGCTTATCCCGGAAAGAGGAGCATCGAATTCTAAACGACATCCATTATGGTGACGCAGGGAATCATAGTGTCATGAGATCACTAGCCGACAAAGCAAAAACGCAAGGATATTACTGGCCCACAATGATACAGGATGCCGCAAGGATGTCCCGACGGTGTGAAGAATGTTCGCCAAAAAGATTCACGCGCCGGCAACAATGTTAAATTCTGTAGATATCCCGTGGCCATTTGCAAAATGGGGCATAGATATCGTCGGGCCTTTCGTCGAAGGGTCAGGGAAAAGACGATTTTTGATAGTAGCCACGGAATACTTCAGTAAATGGGTAGAATCTAAAGCCTTAGCCAGGATCAGAGACGTGGATGTGTTTACTTTTATATTCCAGAACATCATTTGCAGGTTCGGCATACCAGCAGAAATTGTGTCCGATAATGGTAAGCAATTACAGGGGAAAAACATAGACATGCTCTTCGATACTTTCAAGATAAGGAAAAACAAATCCACCCCCATATACCCTCAAAGCAATGGACAGGCGGAAGCCACTAACAAGACCCTCGCCTTTATCCTCAAAAAACAATTAGACGAACATAAGGGGCGATGGTGTGAACAGTTGCATAATGTGTTATGGGCATACAGAACAACAATAAGATCTGCCACTGGGGAATCCCCGTTTCTCCTCACTTATGGAGCTGAAGCAGTCATCCCAACAGAGATCCTCATGCCAACCACAAAGGCCGAAGCATGGGAGAAAAATCTCACAACAGACATGATGTTAGAGAGATTGGACGATCTAGAAGGAAGAAGGGAAGCAGCATTGGAAAATTATCAACGAAGACTAGCAAGGGAGTACAACAAAAAGGTAAAGCTTCGAAATTTTGTAGAGGGGCAATATGTGTTGAGAACAATCCCACAGTATCATTGAGAAAAGAGATGGGGAAAGTTAGCACCTACGTGGGGAGGACCTTTTATAATACACGACATTGCGGGAAACGGTTCCTACTACCTTCGCAATCTGAAAGGCGAAGTCCTCCGGCATCCTTGGAATGCTAAGTGGCTTAAACTATATTACCCATAAGAGCAACGCAGCTTTGCATCTGCGTGAAGAATACCAGAAGAAGAAGGCAGCGTGACCGCTCTACATGTTTCTATCTCTGGACGAGGAATTGCAGGCCTCAACCTATCAATCAAACAAGCTTTCTAAAATTCAAGTAAACAAAACCTATCAACAATATTGGGGAAAGTAGTTAATCTACAATCTCTCAGGGCTCCCCCATCAGTGTCCATAAGTGTAAGACTATGGGGAAGCCACCCAGCAGAAAGAGATACCCAACCAATCTTAAGGAAACGGGTCGACGAAATGGGTGTATGTAAATATTTTAACCCCATATCCTAGAACGTTGCCTCGGCCCCCACCGTCTGGGAATCCTCTGGCCAAGGGTTCGCCAGCGGGGTGACAGGTCTCAAGCCGATCACGAAGGTACCTCCCTTCAGTATCGCACCCAAACACTTAAAAAACTCTTCTTTTGTTTTTAGCGTCTTTCATCACAATGCTTAAAATAAACAACAAACTGATATTGCAGGTATATCAAAAAAATGATACATTTCATAAAGGTTGGTTACAAAAAGCGGCAAGGCCAATACAAGGAATACACATCAAAAATATTCTTTTTATAAAATACTAGCAAAATCTAATGGAAGGATAATGATGTCGCGGTCTCTACCTAGATGATGCCGCCCCATCAGCAGGGTTGTTCCGAAGAGTTGAAGGGACGCTCCCACCAGATGAGGGTCCCGAGGAGCCAGGCAAGGAAGCAGGCACTGGACGACGCGGATAGCTCTTCACGAGGCCATGCTCGGTCTTGAGGCCAAGCTCAATCTTCTCCAGCATCTTGTTTGTATCCTCAGCCAATTGACACCGAGCCTTATGTATAATAACTGTCATCCGCTGTTGGGCTTGGGATAACAACGAAGATAGACGATTTACTTTTTTAGAAGCAGCACCAACGGCCTCCTCGCGGGATGCCGCCAAACTCTTAAAATGATTAGTCTGTTCTTCCTGCTGCGCTAAGGAAGATTGAGCCTTTTCAAAATTTTCATTTGTAACGCGGAGTTGTCCCTCGAGCTCTGAAAAAGACAACACCAGGGAGTTAGCACAGAAAAGAAACAATCACACTCGATGAAATAGGGTTATACCTTCGACACAAGCCGAAGCCTCTTCATACTCATTAACAACCGCATCTCGCGCTTCATCAAGATGGTCATATTCCGCGGATAATTTCTTATAATCTAGTTGAAGGTTGGTGAGAGTAAATTGACTGGCATCTAATTCTACCTGCTTCATCGAATCCATGTGACGAAGGTGGTTGACTTCGTTGTTTATCTCTGATACCCCTTTGCTAAGTCTGTACATACATACTTCAAGATTTCTCTCAGACTCAGCCTGGCAAGCTATTTCAGCGCGAGATGCAGCAAGGGCCTTTCTTAGAGCCCCAACTTCGGCTCGGGCATCGTCCCTTTCTCTGGTAAGACACAACACGCTCTCCTTAACTCCCGGAAAAGGAAGGGAGTGAGCCTTTCGTAATTCCTCTTCCAGAAGATGTATCCTAGACTACAACAATGAAGTGCGCTCACGGGATTCTCGCAGATTCTTACGTGTCCACAGCAGTGTACCATTGAACAAAGTACGGTCATGGTTATACACATTCTGCATATCAACCATTTGAACATGCCTTCCGCGCCATACCTCATCCCGAGCGTCCCACTTTTTGACTTCGCTCTTAATTTTCTCGACCAACTCTTTGATATGAGACTTTTGTCGTTCCATTTCGTTTCGAAGCCATATTAGCTCGGGGACGCCACCCACTGGAGATAGGGTGGGGAGACTCAGACAGAACAACTAAGTAATATAGAGGAATTATGACGCACTGTGAGGGTAAAAGAGGAAAAAGAACCAAACCTTTGAAAGATGAAACTTGGCCGCGAGTTTGCTCTAACTCAGCGTGAACGGCAGCAAGCTCTGAACGAAGACCAGCCTCCGCTTCACCCAGCCTTTCTTTCTCTTTAAGGCTTTTCTTCAGTTCTTATATTTCCACCTCAGCCGCAGACAATTCCTTTTCTCTGTGACGAAGATTAGCCTACAGCTTCAAAGATTTCGCTTTAAAGAACTGATATAGCACATGGTTACAATGCTCACTCCTCATCATCTACACATCAAAACGGCAAACATTATTACACCGAAGGATTCAATCGTCACGAAGAGATATGTACGAAGACTTACCTCCAAGACACGCTGCTGAGGAAAACCATATTGGTACACATCGGCTATGGCCATCATATCCGCGACAGAAGTAGGAGGCTCCGATACGAGGGAAGCTTCGGGAACACTCAAGCTTTTCCCCCACATCTCAGATACCCGCGCCTCGGAAGATAGTTCCATCATCCGACGGGTATACGCATCAGAATCCTTTTCACCAACAACCACCGGGGCAGGATGAGGGACAAACAACAGACCCTTTTTCTTAAGCCAATCCATTATGGCGTCCTCACCCTCAAACGTCAGCGAATGAGGGAAATCCTCGGAAGGCGAGTCAACCACGGACTTCCCCTTGGCTGATATTGCCCCATCAGCACAAGTTTCGGCATCAACATGCGCATCGTGATCATCCGCTCCTCCATCCTGAACAGCAGCGTCTTCCTTAACAGACCCCCCGAGCACATCCCAATCATCATTGGGGGAAAGTAGAGAGAAGTCTTCAGGAAAATCAAGAGCATCGTCAAAGAGTTCCCCTGCGGAATAAACCCTGTCAAAAGAGAACTCTTGAGAAATGGTGGGGAGAGTTTCCGCAGCATCACCAGCAGGAACAGACATATCAGCGATAACACTGTCGTCAGCTACAGCGACATTATTTCTCCCTCCATCACCATCACAACCCGCACCAATCTCCTCCTCGACATTAGGAAGGGAAGTATCAGTGCGTTCTTCCCCATCAGAAATCTCCTCATCCTCGGCAAACTCTTCGTTTACCGGAATGGTAACTTCTTCATGAACCTCAGCCTCACCCATCACAATGGTAGAAGACTGCTTCGGCCCAATCTTTTTCTTCTTCGAAACCTGCAAACCAACACAGGTTCCACAGAGTTATTTTTTCGAACAGTTTGATTTTCAAAAAAAAGGAGAGGCGCGGCCAGAATATGCAATAACCATACCTTGGCAATAGTGGCACTCTTCGGTGGAAGTATAGCACCAGAACCTTCCTCCTCGTCTCCTTCAACGACGTCGAGGGCATAAGGAAAGTTCATACCTGCGAAGTTTAAACGCCAGGGACAGAAATCTCCATAACGAGCAGGAGGAGATTCACGTGGCCTGCTACTCTCACAAGGACGCCAACCGCGTGGACCGGGAATCCAACCGTACGCCCAAGGACCAACAACTTCGATAACAGTAGTGTGCCACTCGTAGTCATGGTCACGCTTGATCCTCTCACGTGCCGGAAAAAGTTTCCGCTGACTAGACCCCTCGGTGCCTGGAACATACTTCAGTTTGGCATCGCCTGACCTCACTTAACAGACGAATTTCTCCCCGAGGAGCAGCGAGATTCCGAAGGCTAACACTCCGCTGTTTACGGTTCCTACTATTGACGTAATCACCAAAGGAGTTGTTGAAGTTTTCAGGAGTATACCATTCCCTCTCCGCGGGATTTGGAACGTAACACGTCATCGTCGTCTCCCCCTTACTCCGCAGATAACACTCCCTCAGTGCACGGAGATAATTCCCCGATAATTGCGACACAGAACGGCTGTGAGTATTGGTGGAAGAGCCTTCACGACCAGCAAGCACATCGTAATAGAAGGAGTCACCAGACTTGTACAACGCAGCATAAGACCCGCCTCGAAAGCTCCAACCGTAGTCAACAAATGAAACTCATCAAACTGATACTTCGAGATGAGCTCATAAGTAATATCATCCTCAGGGGCATAGAAACGAACCTCGAAGGCTTGAAGCTCATGCTTTTCCTTGAAAACTTCAAGGTCAATATGCTTGAACGTAACTTTCTTCTTGCTGACCGAAACACTGCGTATCACCGGGGCAGCCTCATCCTCTTCCGCGGGATCGGACAAACCAACAAAAGCCTCGGAAGCTCGTCTTTTTAAAGAGGGATTCTTAGACGATTCTGCTCTCGGGACACAACCTTTGGTGTTCTTCCCTTTGAAAGAAAGTACTGGAGGCGGCGGTAGAGGGTGCTGCACGGGCACTACTGAACGCAGAGGAGGAACACCAAAGGCAACAACACGAGGAGGTGTCTGCGTACACCTAACGTCATCACGAGGACGAGAAACCGCACGATCGGCAGCGTTTCGAGACCCGGAAGGATTTTTTGAGGGACCCTCTTTCCTAGGAGGAGAGGCCTTCGCCCCAGAAGAAGAAACTCTAATACCACGGGGATCCATTTGAGACTCTCTGCGCGGAGGAGATCTCGATAGACTAGAACCCGGAGTTAGATAAGGAAGCCGCGGACGGTCAGACATGGCTGCGAAGAGGTACAACATAAACAAGTTAGAAACAAACACAAGGACATCACCAAAGATCAAAAAACCACAAAATTAGCAGTCCATCTCAACATAGCACAGAAACCCTAAAACTAGCATACATGCTTGAAATTCCCCAAAACCCTAAAACCCTAAACTCAAAAGTCCAATCAATACAAGTAAAACAATGGCCTCCTCGATTTGAGACGAAGAACAGTGGCAAACTAGCATACAAGCATTAAAAGAGGTTCTTCATCACAAACAAGGGACGACAGCAGCAGAAATGGGAGGCTACAATACGATCAACAGCAGAAAATTTACAATCAACACAGCTTAAAACAACAGGAACAAAGAAAAGAAACCTTACCACCACAAACAGCAGCAGGAAGAGGACAACAAACCAGAAAAAAATGAAGAAGTGAGCGTGATTAATGCTAAGACAGAGAATTTAATGGTTGAAGAACAAAGAATGAAGACTGACAGAGAATGAAATTAATTTTCAAGGAGAATGAAATTAATTTTTCTCCCCTCCTTAATATACTCGAAAGAAAGAGAAGGAAGTTAAGGGAGGAATGGGAAACGTGCCCATTAAATGAGCAGTTAATGCACGAATAAGAAACATGCCCAAGTATCTAGGAGAAGTTATTAGGAGAGAGGAAGAATATGTAACGACTGTTTTCTTCAATGCTCCCACTAAACACTCAAGCCCGGAGAAAAGGGGCAAATTGTGTGCACATATTTCATCATCAAACACGTGTATATAGGAAGATACGTGGAGAGCATGCGGACAAAGTCATCAAAGCATGATGACACACGCCCATAGCCAAGAAGCCCATCCCGTCAACGTTGGATCTTTGCCCGAACAAATCTAAGGGCAGAAGTTAAAAGATGTACCGGTAACACGATGTACTGCGGCGCACCAAATAACTCCCGAAGAGTTACTTTATCTCATCCCCAAAAGAAGCCAAGATCAACGGTGGAGAGAAGGTGAACTGACATGGACGTGACAGGGGCAGAAGACACTTGCCTGACACGAGCAGGCGCCTCAACTACCCGCATTAAACACTCTGAGCAGCATACGTGTCGATCAAACCGTGGAACGAACGAGGACGACTCTGCGTGATGAAGTAATGAACGAAGACCCCCGCGTGATGGACACAAAACACAAGAAGATAAGGTTCCAACGGCCCTCAGAAATGGGTCCCACACTCTAACCCTATAAATACCCCCTCTCCACCAAGAGTGAGGGGATCGGAAAAATCAGGGAGAGAAGGAGAGAGAAAGATTGCGAGTGTAAGTTAGTCCTTTACAATATACAGACCTATGTAAACTCCAAAGTCGCTCGACTATCCTTGTAACCATCAAGTATATAGTGAAACAACAACCCCGTGGATGTAGGCCTTAGTGCTGAACCACGTAAATCCCTGTCTTATTTACATTTCAGCACTTTATATTCGCCTAACGCTCCTTGAGTTTTACTTTTATACTTCATTTTCTTTATCTTCCCCTGCGTAAACGCCCCTCGCAATGTTATTAGATGAGGCTATGATAAACCCGAGGGTTTTGAGCCAAGGAATCAATGCAATCGTATTATCAGAGTGAGACGGTATCTAGAGTGCGAACATTGTTTGTGAACATATAGATGCCTTCGTGATTTACGTGTTCACAGTACTCTTGTTGGTAGTTCGTTATTTCTGTTCACAAATTGCTCTTTGTTAATACCTCTTAATTGCATTTTGATCTTTAATATTGACGTTCTTAAAGTCCATGTAATCTCTATTTTATCATGAATAAAACTTTATAGGATTTATTAAAAACAAAAAAATATCTGAGTTGAAATATTTATTTTACAATTGGCGACTTCTTATAGGCAAGAAATATGATTTATAAAAAGTTGCATACATCGGCATACACGGAAAAACATTCATTAGTGGAGAGATACTACGAGATCTTATATATTTTATGATGATGAAACATGATTTCTTGAGATCAGCGAACGGTGAGTGTGCAATTTCCAACCCTAATTGAGAGGTCTATCATGTTTTTCGTTGTACTTGGTCTTCGTGTGGGCTCTTGAGAGGGTGTCCTGTTTTTTCTTTTTACTGGGATTCTCTCTTTTATTAAGAAAAAAAGAGAGGCATCTTTCTTTTTGGCCCTTATATATATTCTATCTATATCCCCTCTAGTCTAGTCTCGTGTTGCTCACAATCACTACACTCGGGGAAGGATTATTGAGAGTTAGGGTTTAGAAGAAAGAAGAAAGTATCCATGGCTGATCAGAACACTGTTGTTGCTGCTTCTGATTTGCCTATTAAGAGACCCAGAGAAGAAGATGAAGTTGAGGCTACTACTAAAGCACCTGACGGTATTTCTTCGGTGATTCCTGGTTGGTTTTCTGAGATAAGTCCAATGTGGCCAGGTTTGTTTCAACATCCCTTGATAAAAATCTCATCTTTTTTACCATGTTTTTTTCTTTTAAGTTTCTTTGTTTTGGGTTGCCTTATTTGAAAAAGAAAATTATGGTATTTGGTATGCTATTGTTGTATTGTTGTGTGGGTTTCTGAAGTTTAGCTAACCCTTTCTCATTAACTTTTCATCCTAATTGTTTGATTGTGTGGGTTTTTATGGAGGAATGTTTTCTTCATTGCTTTCCTTGTAACGTGGGGACATTTTTGGGAATTATATAACTCTTCGGCTGCCCTTCTCAATAAAGGGCTAATTGCATATTTTCGGATATTTGATTTTGATGATTTCCTGTCTTTGTTAGCTTTCAGTAACCAGACTAACGAGTCTGCACCTAGTGATAAATGTCTTAACACTCTTTGGCCACAAATGGTTGAAGTAACTTCTTTGTTGCTGGTATATTGTCGCAGTAATTGGTATTTTCTGCCTGAGATTATGCTCTCAAGCAGTTTCAGCTTCATGTGGTTGACTATTAGAGTTAACCTGGCTGTATATAAACGGAGCTCAATATTTTGCAGCTTTATGATGTTGATCATTTGTGTGGTCGACCTTTCCGTCTAGGAAGTGTCAGCTTTATGGGGTTTTGGTTGCTAACATTTGGTGATATTAAATCTATGGATGTTGGAGCAATGTAGTTCAATTGGAACATTTACTTATTCCTCATTTAGTTACCTTGGCATGTGTAACTGTATAGGAGCAATGTTGACCATGCCTTCACTGGTGCGAAATTCCAGATATTTGTATTCTTAGGTTTATATCTTACTTTCCGGAGTGAAAGAAGAAAAATGGGAAATAAGATTTGACAATACTTATTCTTAACTTCTGGCAGGAGAGGCTCACTCATTAAAGGTAGAGAAGATCTTGTTTCAGGGAAAGTCTGAGTACCAAAACATAATGATATTTCAGGTATTGCAGCCTAAAGTGCCAAAGTCTTGAACTTCTGCTTACTTATGTGTCAGGTGCTTCAGCGTTTGCCAACTTTGATATATTTGTTGCAATGTTTTCACTTTCAGTCAGCTACCTACGGGAAAGTCCTTGTTTTAGATGGTGTGATTCAAGTAACAGAGAGGGATGAATGCGCCTACCAAGAAATGATTGCTCACCTTCCCCTTTGTTCCATTCCAAACCCTAAAAAGGTTGCTCTTTCTGCTAGACTTATATGAATGTTGTCATTTGATGCCCTTATTAGAAGAGGAGAGGTCGCTAGAGTGAAGACACCTGATCCACTTTTTTTGTTTTTTGTTTTTTAATTTATCAATGTTTCTCCGGGTAACTGTTTTTGCTTCTTAAATAAAACATGTTTCTTCATAGGTATTGGTTATTGGAGGAGGAGATGGTGGTGTTCTGCGGGAAGTAGCTCGCCATTCTTCTGTTGAACAAATAGACATATGTGAGATCGATGGGATGGTCGTTGAGGTTTCTAAGCAATTCTTCCCAGATCTGGCAGTTGGATATGAGGATCCTCGTGTAAACCTCCATGTCGGAGATGGTACGATCTTCTCTCCTGAAAAGTTTCTAATACTATTTGGATTTCAGTTTTTGCCTTATGTTTTCCTCTCTGTTTGTAAACCTTTCCTGATTTGCAGGAGTTGCATTTTTGAAGGCTGTTCCTGAAGGTACCTATGATGCAGTCATAGTGGATTCTTCTGATCCCATAGGTAATTGATCTTTGTGCAGGCTAATCGTACTTATATTTGGCATTCGCCTGTAACTTGCAAATCGGTCTTTTCTTATGATGGGCATATTAAACTTCTGTCAGGTCCTGCTCAAGAGCTTTTTGAGAAGCCCTTTTTTGAATCAGTGGCAAAGGCTCTTCGACCTGGAGGAGTTGTATGTACCCAGGCAGAAAGCATATGGCTTCATATGCACATCATCGAGGATATTGTCTCAAACTGCCGCCAGATATTTAAAGGCTCAGTTAACTATGCATGGACGACAGTACCCACCTATCCTAGGTTAGCATCACTCTGTTATGGCAATTCAGATCTTCTGAGGCATCTGATTTTATGACTTCTTTTTTGGGAAGAGTTAATTCTGACTTCGAAGAACTTCTTTTGATACTTTTGTCTTCTCTTGTTGCAGTGGGGTGATCGGTTTCATGCTATGTTCCACTGGTGGGCCAGCTGTTGATTTTAGGAATCCAGTGAACCCAATTGAGGATAAAGATAATGAAAAGGCACCATTGAAGTTTTATAACAAAGAGGTAATTCCTTCTGCACACTGCCGCACACTCTCTCGCTCGCCCTCCTTGTTTCTCTACAAGTTTATTATGTTCTTACTTCGCTGTCGTTTATACAGATACATTCAGCCGCATTCTGTTTGCCTTCTTTCGCAAAGAAGGTGATTGATTCAAAATCCAAGTGAGGGAGCAAATAAATTCGACGGCATATGAGTTAATTCTTCTGATTTTCAAATTTCTTTATGCAATTGTTTTGGTTTATTTGTAGGATCTCTATCACTCAGATTATAGTATTTTAGTTAAACATGGTGAGGTGATCCTCTGTTCGAACTTACAGATGTCAGGTTAATTCGACACCTATTATGGAACCATTAATTTTGCATTTTTTTACCTCTGATTTCCTAGCTTATCTTGCAATTTACTGATCCTGGCCAGTATGAATGACCTCTCTCTTTGTTTCTTCGGCTCTCAAAGCAAATCTTATAGTTCTCCAAATCCAAGAAAAATATATGAAATATTTGAAAGTCCCTGAACCCAAACCCAAAAACGGGTAATGACTTTATGCTGGGGGATGCGCTCTATAAGCCCCATCATGGTGGGTAGTGATTTCTAAATCCATGTCATGGTGCGGAAAATAGTTCCTACCTTGGAAGAAAAATGTAGAGTTGCAAGAGTTGATCTTCTAAACATCACACCAAAACACTACCTGGCACCAGAACAGAGCAATGTGTATTGGGGGTGCAACAACATCCAACAATTATAGGATCATCAAAAGAATTGGAGACTTTTTTTACCAGAATCAGATTTCTCAACTCCTTATTGTTCATTTCACCGCCCAATATCTAGGAGTGAAAACTACAGGGAGACCCATTCTTCCAGATTTTTCCATTGTCAAACCCACGGACAGAAAAGTTCAAGCGCGCACCTATTTTCCCGTAAAAATTCGTAGCAGACCCATAATTTACGAAATTCTGCTTCTCAGTTTTTAAAAGGCCAAACTACCCTTTTCTTCGAGCGACGAACAGAGAGAAGCGAGAAAAAAACAATGGTGAACTCCGATTCTTCGTTTTTAACATTTGGATTTTTCCCTTTGTCAAATCTTTTCCCAAATCCTTTTCTGAATAATCTTCTCAATAAAACTAGGGTTTCTGTTTCAAAATCCGCGGTTTAAATCTGGGGATTTTGGGTTTCTGTTGTCTTTGATTATTCGAGAAGTAAAAAGAAATTAAAATTGAAGTTGAAAAGGGTAAGAAGTGTGTTGCAGTATTTCGATATCAACTGAATTGGAAATTTTCATACCTTATTTGTCTCCATGTTTTTGATCTCAATCGGAAATTTATGATTAGATTTGAATTAAAGATGTTATGCATAAGACATAACATCAGTTTTGTTTAGATGCATAAAACATTATGCATTATTTTGTTTTAGCTGCATAATGTCTTATGCATTACTTTTTCACTTTTCTGGTCATGCATCAGTTTTGTTTAGATGCATAAGACATTATGCATTATTTTTGTTTTAGCTGCATAATGTCTTATGCATTACTTTTTTCATTTTTCTAGTTATGCATCAGTTTTGTTTAGATGCATAAGACATTATGCATTATTTCGTTTTAGCTGCATAATGTCTTATGCATTACTTTTTTTCACTTTTCTGGTTATGCATCAGTTTTTTTTAGATGCATAAGACATTATGCATTATTTTGTTTTAGCTGCATAATGTCTTATGCATTACTTTTCTCACTTTTTCTGGTTATGCATCAGTTTTTTTAGATGCATAAGACATTATGCATTATTTTGTTTTAGCTGCATATTGTCTTATGCATTACTTTTTTCACTTTTCTGATTTATGGATTTTTATGCACGTGCATAATGTCTTCTGCATCATTTTGTTTAGTGCATAAGACAATATAAGGGAAAATTTAGCTGCATGACTTTTTTTCTGTTTCTTCTACTTGATTTTTTCTTCTTCGTCTGTCTCATCCATTTTTGTTGAAATGTATTCTAGGGTTTAGTCAAAAATGATTTACTTGTTTGAATCATCGATTTTAAATGATTTATTTCTTTAAATGATGGAGAAAAAATCTTTGCAGATCAGTTACAGAGATTAATGGAGGAATAGGGAAAGAAACCGGCGGAGAAGAAAAAAAATTATGCTCAAAAACGATGAAGGGTAATAGAGTCTTTCAGTACGTTTTAAATATTTTTAAATAATTATGGGTGCGACTGTATCAAAAATTAATTGTGGGCCTGGCGGTAAGAATTTTTTCTTTTGGGCCTGCGCCTAAGTTCCCCTATCTAGCAACACCGATGATGTCGAAGAGCTCTTTGATACAGTCGCTTCGAGGCTAATTCACCACCGCAATGCACAAAACACACTTGTGAAGTTTCTCCAGTTGAAATCAAAGTGAAGTCCAAATACTGTTTTCTAGTGTATCCAAGCTAAAACTAAAGCCCAAACTCAAGCCTTTTACATTCGTGAAAGTTTTTTGGTCTTCTAAGTTTTTCCGCTGACTTTTTCTATATGCTCTCCCGGAAAAAAAGTCGGAAAAGAAAACACACCACGGTTACATGCAATTTTGCCCCTTCTATTTTGAAATCCTGGTCCGCCTACAATTATTTGCTTGGAAGTACATATTTGGAGGTGGCAAAGAAAATATATGAAACCCAATATAATCTCGGAAATCTCTCGCACGATAGTGGCATCCATCGACAACTTCGTTTTCATTCGCAAACTCAATTTCTTCTACGAACTCAAATTCCCCGGCTTGCTCAGAATAAATTCACTTATGTCACAATTAGCGAATCAAAAATATTAAGTAAATAATTAATGGTTTTTTTAAACGACAGAGTACTTGCCAACATAATCGTCCAACGATTGGAATATTGGCAGTTGTATCTCTATGTGATGGTTGATCTTCATTATTTGGTATGCCAGCAAATTCCGCAGTAGGTGACCGATGATTCCTTGCTAGTTTTCTTATGCTACTTAAGCGCACAACATATGTAATAGATTGACCGACACCGTTTACAGATTGTTCTCCTGTTTAGAAAATCAAAAATAAGCAAAATATATATTGTAGCATCAATAATTTCTTATAATCCCGCAGTAAACAAAATAGTACTGCTCGTGTTGTCAGGGATATACAACTCTTACCAAAAGTTTCCGTAGTAGTGGAACAATAACCTTGGGCTAATCTTTTTATGCTACTTAAGCGTGCACCTCTTGGAATACTTGGACCCATGTTATTAACCGGTTGTCCCATGAAAACCCAAACATTTCATTTGATAAATTTGAATCGCTACACTTTTAATTTGGTTATTCTTGAACATAAGGACAACTTACATGCTACCATTCTCTGTGAAGACCCAGCATTCATTGATCGTGCTCTTGCGACAACGGCGTATTGATGCCCAATATGTTGTCTTTCTAGTTCAGATGTTTATCTCCGTAGTCGAATTGTCTTCTAGTTTCTGCAGGACTACATAATTGATGTTGTCTTGCACGAGGCTTTTGCCTTTGAGATTCAGCATGCCTTGCAAGCAGCGAGATCTCTCTCCGTCCGTAAAATTAGATAAATGGTGTCGTGCATTAATTCGAGAATATCGCCTTCCGCGATGGTTACTACTATCATAATTTGTTGTACTACTACAAATTTCTTCATCCATAACTTCCAAATTATCAGGGGTAACTTTCCGTTGTTGTTGCAGCTGTGTTCTTTGTATTAACGACTAAGGAAGATTTTGTCCTACAACTTAGGGTTGGCCGTCATCATAGGGGTTTACTTAGTGTTGTATTTGAAGAGTTGATTCCAGCTACAACTCAGAATTCCTCCCCTTTAATGATTGATTTCACAAAGATATGTTAAGTAAAACATAAAACATTAAGGTTCATAGAGCAAAACATAAGTAACATACATCAAAGTTAGGAATCAATCATAGACCAAAACAAAATTGAAAGATAATAAAGGTAAAAATTGGAGTGTAAATGTACATTAAGATTGACGAATCATTACCTTTGATGTACAATCTGTCACCCAAAAGCTTGATCAACCATACACCAAAACACGATTCAAAGATAATGAAGGTAAAAATTGGAGTTTGTAAAAATGGAATATGATTTTCTAGAGAGATCTTTTAGAAATATCCACTCGGAAGACATGGCCCACCTCAGTTTTCAATCAATAAATAATACACTGTTTTTTTCATTTCTTTTATTATTATTTGATCGCACCAATAAATGCCATTTGTTACGTGGCTAGCTTGGATCCTAGGTAAATTATTTAGGGTCTATCACTAGAAAACAAAATAAAACATTTTAAAGTAATTCCAAAAGGGTCGAGATCGTCTGTGCCACTGCTTGGGTGTGCCCTATGTGCCACACCAATAGAAACACGCCACATCATTCCTCTCATTAACCATGATTAACTAAATATATTTTCTATTTATACAACACTAATCGATTAGGAAAGATAATTAATTAGTTAAAGAAGATATTACAAATCCAAGAGAAAATACCGTGTTTCTATTGGTGTGGCACATAGGGCACACCCAAGCAGTGGCACAGACGATCTGGCAAACTATTTATATCAATTTCTAATATGCATATATCCACTAGTTATAATAAATTAGGTTAGTACTTAAATTAGTTAATTAATGTTGGATTTGGTTATAGTTTTAGACTTAGAGTATAAATTCATTTCCTTTTATAAGTATGAAAAAGAAGAAGAAGTAGCGTAAAAAAAATATATTAGGGTTTGTGATTTTGTTTGCAAAAATGAGACTTTATAGCGACGATGAAGACTCTAGTAGTGGCGAAGAAGTGGGTGCATCAGATTATAATGATCTCGATCCTACCGGTTTGGATTATTTGTTAAATGAACAAGACCATGTCAATCAAAGCGTGATTGAGGATATTATTGTAGCATAAAAACAATATAAGTGAGAAAATGAAGGTCATAACGCTTCTACTGGTCAGGTATGCGTTCTAATGGGTCGTAATGCATCCCATAATCAGAAAAACATGATACTATGACCTTGTCCATAAACCATTGCTTCACATCGACCCTCTTTTACCATACCAAATCAGTATAATAGTGAGAAGAGGTATTAGGCCCCATATGAGATATAGGTTCTGGTTGGTCTTTGATGTTCGCTTCAAAAATCTACAAAAATACATCAACAAGTCAAGCAACAAGAATCGGTATATGCGTAACAGTCGGGCTCATCGATTGCTAACAATCGGTCTTTAGGAGCTAGTTTAGGAAACGATTGTGAACTTAATTTATTTAGTACAAAAACTAATCGGTCCATGTTGTGAGACATGTACTCCGATTCTTGTATGGGTTGGAAATGCATTCTCCTGCATAATTTTTTCTCCACAATCAGATCACATATAAATCTACATAGCTCGATTGTACACTTTGTATTTTTTATCGAAAATACCCAAGTGAAAAAATCTGTTTGTCTAAATCACCCACAAAAACCAATTCTCTCACCTACCGATTCCCGCCAAAAGTGTACTACAATCGGTCTTGGGGTTCCAATTCTGTGGAAAATCCCACAATCGGTATCCGCCATAGTACCAAATATACGATTTATGGTTTCAATTAACAGAAAAAAAAAAGAAAATTTTGAAAGTTATCAAATGCGCATTAGTTTTAGGCTGTCATTCAAGTCATGATCGTTTAGAAATTGTTTGTGAGAGAGGCGTAAAGGAAGGAAGTCACTGGGAAAAGGACATGACGTATGTTAAGAAGACGACTAGGGTCTACATGACTAAATCAAAGAAGTTTGGATTCCCTTTTAAGATTATAGTCAATAGATCCAACGGTGGTGTATACATGCTCTATAAAGCGATGAATGGTTGTCATAATCATGATGATCCAGAATCTTCCATTGGACACGCTGTCGTTTGTGGGTTAAAACCTCAGCAACACGAGACGGTAAAGTCGATGAAAGCATGTAAACTAAGTGACATCCTTAGTTACATTAAAGAGGATGATAAGAATAACTGTTCTTTTTGAGGAAAATTTACACGACAAGAGCAGTCTTAAAGAGGAGAGCATGTGATGGTAGTGAGGTCACGGAATAATCCAAGTGGTTATACGATCAACACGGCTACACAATGAGGAAGCAAGTAGTGAAGGATAAGTGACTCGTGTTTTTTTTGAGGCATCCAGAGATGATCAAATTGGCCCGATACTTCTATCAAATTTTGTTAATAGATTGTACGTACAAGACAAACAAGTACCACATGCCGTTGTTAAACATTGTTTTCCACACTTCTGATAAACAAACTTTCACGACGGCATGGAGATTTATGGATCGGTAGAATGATGTGATTTTTATTTGGATGTTAGAGACCATGAAGAAGATACACCATGTTGATAAAACTCCAACGGATCATAGTAACGGATAAGGACCAAGTAATAATGAATTTCATAAGGGTAGTTTTCCAGACGCCAAGAATTTTCTTTTCACATGGAACATATAATGCAATATTAAAACTAATTGTAGGGGTCATATCAACTAGATGACTTCTTCATCAGTGCTAGGAAGACCAAAGTAGGGGGCTTGTTTTTTGTGACGGAATTTGTAACAACTTTTACAAAAATATCTGTAACAGTGATTCTATAACATTTATAAGTGTTATATTTGTGTAATATTTATATTGTAACAATTTTGTAACATTATGTAACAACAACAACATCTTTAGATCTTATGGATAAATTTTGTTGGTGTTGATGGTCGTTTTTAGTTTAGGGTTAAAATCGTAAAACCTTACATCTGACATGACATCACTAGGACCACTAGCGCATTTATTGAATCATTCGACACGCCTACGTAAGAATTACCAGGGTACCTTTTTTTTTACATATATATGTGTCATGTTCCACGGTAGAGCCCTTAGTATTGACCGACATCACCTTCGTACACCAAACCCTAAATTTTTATACCACCGTGCCGATGGAAAACCATGCCAGCCACGTCTCCGCGCCAAGGCATGCCAACCATGCCAGCCTCATGTGCCAATGGCATGCCATTCCAGCCACATATGCCAGCCGCACCACCGTGCCAATGGCAAACCATGCAAGCCACGTCTCCGCGCCAAAGCATGCCAACCATACCAGCCGCGCCACCGTGCCAATGGCAAACCATGCCAACCACGTCTCCGCCCAAGGCATGCCAACCATGCCAGCCGCACAACATGTGCCAATGGTATGCCGTGCCAGCCACACCTCCACGCTAAGGCATGCCAACCATGCCAGCCGCGCCACCGTGCCAATGGCAAACCATGCCAGCCACGATTCCATGCCAAAGCCATGTCGGCCCCGCTACATGCCGCTAGCTGCCAAAACGAAGGATTGCAACAATCAACGGCCACCTTTCCATCTGAGATGCAGATCTTAGCCGTCCAAGGTCGCCAGCCAACGCATGGTAACTTTTGGCCTAACGCCAAAACCCTAGTTTTGGCCACGCCTAAACCGCGCCAAGGCATGCCGACCATGCCACATGTGCCAATGGCATGCCGTGGCAAGCCACCTTGTCGCGCCTAAACCATACCATGTCGGCCTTCCCCTTACGGCTGCCAAAACAAAGGCGTGCGACAATCAACGACCACCCTTCCATCTTAGATTCAAATCTTAGCCGTCCAAGGTCACCAACCAACGCATGGTAACCTTTGGCCCAACGCCAACACCCTAGTTTTGGCCACGCCAAGGCATGCCGACCAGGCCACATGTGCCAATGGCATGCCGTGCCATCCACCTTGCAGTGCCTAAACCATACCATGCGGGCCTTCCCCTCACGACTGCCAAAACGAAGGCGTGCGACAATCAATGGCCACCCTTCCATCTTAGATGCAAATTTTAACCGTCCAAGGTCACCAACCAACGCATGGTAACCTTTGGCCCAACGCCAAAACCCTAGTTTTGGCCACGCCTAAACCGCGCCAAGGCATGCCGACCATGCCACATGTGCCAATGGTATGCCGTGCCAGCCACCTTGCCGCGCCTAAACCATACCATGTCGGCATTCCCGTCACGGCTGCCAAAACGAAGGCGTGCGGCAATCAACGACCACCCTTCCATCTTAGATGCAAATCTTAGCCGTCCAAGGTAACCAACCAACTCATGGTAACCTTTGGCCCAACGCCAAAACCCTAATTTTGGCCACGCCAAAACCGCGCCAAGGCATGCCGACCGTGACACATGTGCCAATGGCATGCCGACCATGCCACATGTGCCAATGGCATGCCGTGCCAGCCACCTTGCTGCGCCTAAACCATACCATGTCGGCCTTCCCTTCACGGCTTCCAAAACGAAGGCTTGCAACAATCGACGACCACATTTCTATCTAAGACGCTGATCTTATCCGTCTAAGGTTACCAGCTAACGCAGGGCAACCTTTTGGCTCGACGCCAAGCTCTAGTTTTGGTCGCGCCCAAACAATGCCAAAACCTTAGCTTTTGGCCACGCCTAAACTAGGCCATATTAAAGCCATGCCGGCCATGATTTCATGCCACTGGCTACCAAACGAAGGTTTGCAATAATCAAAGGCTACCCTTCCTCTCAAGATGCAAAATCTCGACCGTCGAAGGTCACCACCGAGCCGACATGTCTCCTAAGCTCAACTTTCCAAACAACAGCAACATGTTACATGTTTTCCACGAAAACACTCGATACATCAACACATGTCACAAACTAGGGGATGCTCATTGGGTATTGGTTTGGCGGTTTACAGCGTGCGGCGTACACTACGCACGTTACAAGACAGTGTCATAAGGATGAGGCGGTTAGTAAATACAGGGAGTAATGGTAAAACGCTTTCTTTTATGGAACATCAATTCCAGGCGTTACCAGTTACCACCTCCTCCAATTTACTCATCCGTTTTCCATTTCTTACGAGACCAGAGTACGTTTCACTTCGACTTGTATAAATAGGTATTACCTATTTCCACCGAACAACAAGTTCAGGTCAGGAGGATACAACACTCAGAAAATATTTGCTAGCTTTCCATCTATTAGCTTCCAACTTTCTGATACAAGTCGTGAAACAACTACTCTTCCAGAATCAACTATTTTGGTCTCAACACTCTCTTCGCTTCCCTCCCCAAAACCAACCCTTCTCCTTCACTTTGTTACCGAAGCAAGTCTGGAACAACCATTTCTTGGTTTAGGACGGATTTGTACAGATTGATCTCTCGAATCTAAAGTACTCCCTTGCAGTACATTGTTTAGGGTTTAAACTCGTTTCTCACCCACACACCCGAAATTACCAAAATCAGTAGAAATCGTTTTCACCCTCAAACAATTGGCGACCACAGTGGGAGATTGATATTTTGGTTACAATGTCAACTTTCAATCCTCGATCTCATATTTCGACCCAGACGTCAGGACGGTAGAATCCAAACCACCCGCCCAGGGATCGACGACTCAGTTACCAGACGGCCCGGTTACCAGTCATGACACGACAATGGATGACTGGGGACTTTCCACAGTCACGGCAGTGCTTCCCACAAAACTCGTTCTTACACCTGGGAGATTCCTTTTCATCAGGAGATCCGAAAAACCGAGTAAGTCTTGCTTGATAAAATACATGGTCTACTACTTCAAATCTTCACAGGGGAGATAAAAAACCGATAGCCATATTTTTCCCGTGTTTCATGCTTTCTACTATCGCACAACATTCACAATTCCATGACTTCCCTGAGGTACTCATGCCACTTATATTCATAACAAAAAACATCAATATTCTAAAACAGTTCATTCCAAATAATAATCCAAAACCCTCAGGGGTAATACTTGTCTATCAACCCAAAAATCCAAAAAATCAAAACCATAAACCAAGCGCTTTGTTTGTCTTTCAAAAAAAAAAAAAAAGTCACCTACCCATACGTGCCTGTTTTGCATAATAATGATTACCCGTCATTATTCATGAGGTAGCCGACGTTACTACGGTGATATTCGAAGAGGAATTGTTTATGACGAAGTGTTTTTACAAGTTTGTGAAAGGCATACCCACGGATAGGGTTTACACCAGTTCAGAAGAACAATATTTCTACAGATTTATGGAAGTCATACCTATGGCTAGGGTTTGCACCAACACAAGAAAACAAGAAAACAAATTGAAAGAGAAACGCTGGAGTACATAGCTGGAATATTCTTGCCCACTTTATTGCTACCGCACTACCGCTAACACCAGTACGTGAGAACAAAGATACGAGATGAAAAAGGAAATCCAACCCCTTTCATACGCATAACAATTTTGGAATTTGAATAAGGAAATGATTTCCTATTTGAGTTATGTATGGAAAGAGGTAACTGGGCCCACAAGAACAAGTCCGCGCCACGCCAAGCCAGCGCCGTGCCAAGCCAACAGTCCGCGCCATGCCCAGCCGACAGTCCGCGCCATACCAAATCCAAGCCAGCGTCCATGCCAAGCCAGCTTCCACACCAAGACAGCGCCCATTCCAAGCCGATCCAGCGCTAACAACTTGCATCTTTCCAGTGCCAGCAACTTGCATCCTTCCAGCGCTAACAACTTGCATCTTTATAGCAGCTTGCATCTTTCCAGCGCCAGCAGCTTACATCCTTTCCAGTGCTAACAACTTGCATCTTTACAACATCTTGCATCCTTTCAGCGTTGCTCTTGAACTCCCAGTAGAAGGGAATCAACAATCTAATTTCATTACACGAAAAGATCAAGAACGACTTCTCCAAAATCGAAGCAAATAAAAATCAGCAACCCCCCTGAGTTCACAAAGAAACTTTTCCCTGTCAGGAGATGCATGATTTCTGGGGACTTCGCCCGCAAAATCGTGTAGTCTATGATGAAACATTTATGTGAGATTCTATATTTCCCCAAGGCGCAACGTCAAGGCATATTTGCATCCCTCAACCGCACTGCATCAGGGAAGCAGTTGTTTCCAACCAGAAAAGCCGTTCCCAAACCCCAAACTCTCCTGGAAAGCACGATTGATATATGGAACTGGGGATTCCTAACCATTGTTCGCTTGAAGGGTGTCCAGTTTTACAGTACACTAATTAACGCAGCCGCTCCGCTTCAACATCCTCCAGCAGCGACTCCGCTTCAACGATCACTCAGACAGCCGCTCCGCTTCAACGCTCGCTACAGCAACCGCTCCGTTTCAGCGTTCTATCAGTAAGCTTCTCTAGTATCCGAAGAGAAGGCTTCAACATCTTCTCCAAGAGCCGAAGCTGATTCAACGATACTTCTTCCTGCAAAGGGTCGTACCACCACGCTCCCCATGTCAAGGATCATGATCACAACCAACCAATCTTCGTAGTCATGGAAAGTTTGATCGCTTACGCATCCAGCCAATCCTTTTACTTCCACGGATGCCCGTACAACTCCAGCCAATCCTTTTACTTCCACGGATGCCCATACAATCCCATCCAACCTACTTTGTTACCACGACAATGTAGTCTCTTCTGATTACATCTGCTACCAAGAATTGTTGCTGCTCATTTGTTGATACCATCCAGAGCTTCACCACATCAACAATCACTACAAATATGGAAACATGTAAACCATACTTGAGGACTAAGGATATACACGGAGTCCCTTCACTGTCAAAGCTCATAAGACACAATCAACCAAAAGGCCATAGCCGCAACAAGGTCATCTACTCTTCAAGGGTGCAGCGCAAGAATATCATCACCTCTCTGTCTAGAAGACGCCTTCAACACTTTACGAGGCCGCGAAGGATCCCAAGCCTACTCAGAAGAAAAAACATCAGAAACTGAAAAAAATGCGACTGGGGACTTCTATTCACAATCCATCGACGACCATCAAAGACTCATGAGATAACTCCAGAGACGCGGCTGAAACATTTTCTTGAAGAAACAGAGGGAGCCATGATAAATAACATACCTCTCTCATTCCTACATCTTCGCTATCCAGAATATTTCGTCCATGCGATATCCTGAGCATCCCAGCATCACATCCAGAAGAGTACGATAAGCTTGTATCAAATCACGTGGACGTGGATTCAAGGCGATGCAATGAAAATAGGATACACATGGGGACTACCAGCATGAGACGCTTTCACTCCCCTCAACCAGGTTATTTCTGATTTCAATATCATCACTGTCGAAGTTTCACGAGCCGCAAGAATTTCTCAACACGAAGCCGTACATGTACACCGAAGACTTCAAGAGCGCGCCACAAAGATACATTCACATATTCATCCATGCCATCAGATCAAACCGAAGTATAACTGGGGACTTCTTACCACATCTCATACGATAGTCCAAGATTCAGAAGATGATTCGAAGGATGTCGCTTGGAACAAAGTCCTGGATGACTTGATAGCAGCACATCAACAACAGAACGTCTCCCTATTTCATCCGGTGGCGCCAGAAGTTTTCGACCATACAAGCATTCACAACACATCATCATCATGATCAGAAGGTCCAGACACTGAACAACCTAAAGCCGAGGATGGACCGAAACTGCAACCACAATCTCCAAGATTAACCCTAACATGATCGTTTCCGAGCATATATTCCATCCATCCGTCCCAAGAATGCAATGGAATTTGGTAAATTTTGGAATCCACTGGAGAGACACTGCAGACAAAAGCGCGGATACAAACGAGCAACAAAAAACAAAAGAAGGTCAATACATCTTTTCATACGGACGGAGTTTCTAGAGTTTTGCACAGAATAAAGTTCCATTCTTGCTCCATGAACATGAAAAGATGACTCGACGCGACTATGCTACCCCGGACTCGCAACATCCCTCCTGAATTCTTCCTGAGTTTCACTGTCGGGCCGTTTTCACCTTCTAAACTAGCTCAAAACCTAAATATTCCCTAATAAGGAGATAGGAAATTCTTTTACGGTCAGATGGAGGGGAGGACCGTCAAAATCCTAGTTCGTACGAGAATTCTACAACTATTTTAGTAAGGAGCGCTAATTAGGGTTTTGGCATCCCAAACCCTGATTTCGACAAAGTTGCCAGGCGCCATCAGTACCATTTGATAACCAAAGTTCCAGCGTCATCACCATCGTTTGGTAGCCGAAGTTCTGAAACCAGTTTACACCATTTTACGGATTGAAGACAGTTTCCACCATTCCGTTGACCGAAGCCAGTTTCCTCCATTCCAAGCCGACCAACGCCTGCGACTCCCATTACAAGTCGACCAACGCCTGTGGCTCCCATTCCAAGCCAACAATCTACATCTCACCACCTCACGGTCTAGCCAGCAACACCACAAGTAGAATCTATGCAAGGCCGTCAACACGAGAATTACTAACTCTCCTTACCTCTCGAAAAAGGTTAGTCGGGTCTTCTTGACCATCTTTTCACGACTTGTCATTTGGATTTTGTCCTCGCCTGTCACCATCTTATGCTTACCTCGCAACAATGCTCCTGTTCCGAGATAACCAGGGGACTTAATATTTATGGTGGTTTTTAGCTTAGGGTTAAAATCGTAAAACCTTACATCTGACATGACGTCACTAGTACCACTAGCGCATTTATTGAATCATTCAACACGCCTATGTAAGAATTACCAGGGTACCTTTATTTTTTTTTACATATATATGTGTCATGTTCCACGGTAGAACCCTTAGTATTGACCGACATCACCTTCGTACACCAAACCCTAAATTCTTACACCACCGTGCCAATGGAAAACCATGCCAGCCACATCTCCGCGCCAAGGAATGCCAACCATGCCAGCCGCACCATCGTGCCAATGGAAAACCATGCCATCCACGTCTCTGCACCAAGGCATGCCAACCATGCCAGCCGCATGTGCCAATGGCATGTCGTGCCAGCCACATCTCCGCGCCAAGGCATGCCAACCATGCTAGCCGCACCACCGTGCCAATAGCAAACCATGCCAGCCACGTCTCCGCGCCAAAGCGTGCCAACCATGCCAGCCACGTCTCCGCACCAAGGATGCCAACCATGCCAGCCGCACCACATGTGCCAATGGAATGCCGTGCCAGCCACACCTACGCGCCAAGGCATGCCAACCATGCCAGCCACAATTCCATGCCAAAGTCATGCCGCTGGCTTCCAAAACGAAGGGTTGCGATAATCAACAGTCACCCTTCCATCTGAGATGCAGATCTTAGACGTCCAAGGTCGCCAGTCAACGCATGGTAACCTTTGTCCCAACGCCGAAATCCTAGTTTTGGCCACGCCTAAACCGCGCCAAGGCATGCCGACCATGCCACATGTGCCAATGGCATGCCGTGCCAGCCACCTTGCCGCGCCTAAACCATACCATGCCGGCCTTCCCCTCACGGCTGCCAAAACGAAGGCGTGCGACAATCAACGGTCATCCTTCCATCTTAGATGCAAATCTTAGCCGTCCAAGGTCACCAACCAACGCATGGTAACCTTTGGCCCAACGCCAAAACCCTAGTTTTGGCCACGCCTAAACCACGCCAAGGCATGCCGACCATGCCACATGTGCCAATGGCATGCCGTGCCAGCCACCTTGCCGCTCCTAAACCATACCATGCCGGCCTTCCCCTCACGACTGACAAAACGAAGGCGTGCGACAATCAACGACCACCCTTCCATATTAGATGCAAATCTTAGTCGTCCAAGGTCACCAACCAACACATGGTAACCTTTATCCCAACGCCAAAACCCTAGTTTTGGTCACGCCTAAACCGCGCCAAGGCATACCGACCATGCCACATGTGCCAATGGCATGCCGTGCCAGCCACCTTGTTGCGCCTAAACCATACCATGCCGTCCTTCCCTTCACGACTTCCAAAATTAAGGCTTGCAACAATCGACGACCACATTTCCATCTAAGACGCAGATCTTAGCCGTCCAAGGTTACCAGCTAACGCAGGGAAACCTTTTGGCTCGATGCCAAGCCCTTTTTTTGGTCGCGCCCAAACAATGCCAAAACCCTAGCTTTTGGACACGCCTAAACTAGGCCATATTAAAGCCATGTCGGCCATGCTTTCATGCCACTGGATACCAAACGAAAGGTTGCAATAATCAACGGCCACCCTTCCTCTCAAGATGCAAAATCTCGACCGTCGAAGGTCACCACCGAGCCGACAAGTATCCCATGATCAACTTGCCAAACAACAACAACATGCTACATGTTTTCCACGAAAACACTCGAGACATCAACACATGTCACAAACTGGGGGATGCTCATTGGGTATTGGTTTGGTGGTTTACAGCATGCGGCGTACACTACGCCCGTTACAAGACAGTGTCATAAGGATGAGACGGTTAGTAAATACAGTGAGTAATGGTAAAACGCTTTCTTTTATGGAACATCAATTCCAGGCGTTACCGGTTACCACCTCCTCCAATTTACTCATCCGTTTTCCATTTCTTACGAGACCAGAGTACGTTTCACTTCGACTTGTATAAATAGGTATTACCTATTTCCACCGAACAACAAGTTCAGGTCAGGAGGATACAACACTCAGAAAATATTTGCTAGCTTTCCATCTATTAGATTCCAACTTTCTGATAGAAGTCGTGAAACAACTACTCTTCCAGAATCAACTATTCTGGTCTCAACACTCTCTTAGCTTCCCTCCCCAAAACCAACCCTTCTCCTTCACTTTGTGACCGAAGCAAGTCTGGAACGACCATTTCTTGGTTTAGGACGGATTTGTACAGATTTATCTCTCGAATCTAAGGTACTCCCTTGTAGTACATTGTTTAGGGTTTAAACTCGTTTCTCACCCACACACCCGAAATTACCAAAATCCACAGAAATCGTTTTCACCCTCAAACAGTTGGTAATCAACGATCAGGATTAAAATTGAAAGTATAGGTGACTGGTTTTTTTTCCATTTATGGGATGATATTACCGTCAATCGATTCGACTTTCAGTCGTTTTGATTGCGCTTAAACGCAGTTGAGGATTATGGCTTTTCAATTGTCTACCCAATTTCGGGAAAAAAACATCAAGTGTCGTCCAATTTTGGGGATGAAAACCCAAAAAAAAAAAAACGTCACAAAAAACTACATTTTGTCTCCCTAGTGAAAGTATAGAAGGGACTCCCTTTGGTCGTCCGGGTAAGCCAAAGACACATGAAGGTACTGCTCATGAGAAGGCCGAAAATGACAGTCTTCAGAAACCAACTCCGGAACAACGAGAGGAAGAGAAGAAGAAAAAAGTATGACGAGAATGGGTTAAAGTGGAAGGATTTTCAACATTATTGGGATTTAATGGTACATTCAATACCCGAGGCAGAGTTTAATTAAATCTAGTTTGGAGAGTTTAATTTTCATATGGAAAAAAAAACTACGAAAAATGTGTGGTTTATTGCTTGAAGAAATTGTTGAATCCATACAAGTAAAAAGTTTGCATATGTGTACACCTACTGACATAGGAAGTACAATAATGAGGAGACAAGTATCGCGGAAGGGTCTCATGAACCTTTAAAGAGCCTTCTCAAAGGTAGTCAAAACAATTTGGTTATGGTGTAAGAAGTGATCCATCAGTACACTCTTGATGACATCATCAAGATAACAAGACAAATGGAAGATAGTAGGATGAAAGTGGTGACCTCCTACAAGGATTACTATCGCTGCATAAAGGTAGAAGTTATAGAGTGTATCACCGGGAGATCATTTTTATGATTAGGTGTTAGAGCATTGCTCGATCGAACTCGCATGCGTTACTATCTCAAGCATGTTTGTCAAGTTTAGTTGTCAAAACTATATGTCTTTATTTCTAGACTACTTATAGCTAAGTCTCGGTTTAGGACAGTTTAGTGTAGTTGAGCTCCAGACTCCATGGCGATCATCTTACGAAGACGAAGAACTACTCAAGGAACCAGTGAAACTTCATCCAACTAAAAGGCATGTGGAGACTTGAGCTTATCTATCACTCAAAAGTCTATCTACTCTATCTCCTACTCTTGAGACAAAGTCGTATAAGTACGATAGTTTTCATACATACACATTTGCTATTTCGAGCCGAGTTTACTCGCCTATCTTTTTCTAGAAATATGTGTTGGTAAGCTTTCGTTTTAACCACTTTTCATCTTAACCCGTGACGAAAGTCATGATGACGTTTCAATCTTGAAAATAGCTTTGATGACGATAGTTTCGAATAACGACTGTTATAACATTATAGAAGAATGTTTCAATGATTGAAATGTAGAGTTGAGATTACGTAACCAACTACGGATATAAGCATGTATAGTGTTTTCGCACATTAGTGTATAAATCCATGTGCCGGAAACCAAGTGTGTGCATATGTGTGCATACGGTATTGGTGAATGAGACAGGTTGGGTACGCGTACCAGCGGAAGTTTTCGAACCAAAAATTTCTGCTGAGTTTGTAAGTTTGCAAACTATTAAAGGTACGCATACCCGTACGCGTACCCACAGAAGTTTTCGACCGAAAATTTCTGTGGAGTTTGTAAACTCAAATCCGATAGCTATGGTACACGTAGCAGTACGCGTACCCAAGCTGGTTATATTTCTCAAATCGGAAGTTCATGAACTTAAAAAATAAATCAATAAGGAATGCAATCTTTGCAAACCGTGGCTATAGTGTTCATGAATTGATTCAAGTGAATCAAACCGATTTTGTTTCAATTGTGTCTATTCATAAATACCTAAGCAATTGAACAACTTTTAAACTAGTTCTTATGAGTCATTTGAACTAGTTATGTGAAGAAGATGAATATGGTTAATATGGAAGTTCTCATATGGCTAACCATTGGTTAACTATTTGTGAACCAACTAAGTGTACACGTTTAGGTACGTTTACTCAAACCTAAATGAAACACATTTCATTTGTGTGTGACAAGCTAAGTTTCGATCTAACGGTTGAAAGATATTAGCTTGGTTAAATTAGGTTTTTCATCCAACGGTGAATATTGACTGCTTTGTTACCAAGGTAACTTGGATTGCAAACCCTGATTTGAAAATTATATAAAGGAGACATCTAGCAACTGGAAAAACTAATCCCCACACCTCCTGTGTGATACTAGTTGGTTTTGCTAGAGGTGATTCTCCTTTAACCTTAGGTTTCTTCTCGAGACCCTGTAGGTTAACGACTGAAAGACTTCATTGGGATTGTGAAGCCAGACGAAATTATTTCTCTTGTAGTTAAGCGATCTGATCTTGCCATTTTCTATTATACGAGTTCAATTGAATAATTGACTTGAGATTATATCTCCGATAGGGAAAGATAAAAATAAATCACAAACATCTTCGTCTCATCGTTTGTGATTCCGCAGTATCTAGTTTCGCTACCATACGATTTAGATTATTGTGAGATGATTGATGATTCTAAGCTGTTCTTCGGGAATATAAGTCTGGGTTATCAATTGGTTTCTGGTCACCTTGATTTTATCAAAAGACGGAACAAAACTCTTAGGTTTATCTGTGGGAGACAAATTTATCTAACATCATAGACTTTTTTGTGTGATACAGATTTGTTTATTAAAGTCTTCGACTTTGGGTCGTAGCAACTCTTGGTTGTGGGTGAGATCAGCTAAGGGAATCAAGTGCGTAGTATCCTGCTGGGATCAGAGATACAAGGAGCGAAACTGTTCCTTGAATGAGTGTGATATTGATTAGGGTTCAACTACAGTCTAGACCGAAGTTAGTTTGTAGTAGGCTAGTGTCTGTAGCGGCTTAATACAGTGTGGTGTTCAATCTGGACTAGGTCCCGGGGTTTTTCTACATTTGCGGTTTCCTTGTTAACAAAATTTCTGGTGTATGTGTTATTTCTATTCCTCATTATATTTTGTTATATAATTGAAATATCACAGGTTGTGCGTTACGATCAATCAATTAGAATATCCAACCTTTGGTTGTTGATTTAAATTGATTGACAATTGGATATTGGTCTTTGGTACCATCCAAGTTTATCTCTCTAGTATTGGATAAATACTCGCATATTTCCATTTGCTTGAGTAAAGATCAAATCGAGAGATTGAGATATTAACTCTTTGATATACTTTTATCTAGATTGAGTCTGACTGTCTAGTTGATTCTCTAGAAAGTATATTGGAGTTAGTCCATACAGATTGCTAATCAAAATATTGGGTGACGTTGTTAGACACCCGCTTTTTCATTAAGGATTACAAGTTTTATGAGGAAAAGGATTTGGGGAGCAAGAAGATTGTATGTTCATGTATGACAATGACGGCCTTGGGAATCCTAGTCGTCAAATGATTTCTAGGTACCGACATGAACTTCCCTTTGATATTATTTATCCGTTTTTAAAGCAATTAATTTTCACACCACCACCTGTCGAAGCTCCATCCAAGTCCTTTGTAGACACAAATATTGGAAAAGAAATAATCGAGAAATATGCTAAGAAGGATGCTTTGGCACGACAAGTTTTGGTGCATGATTTTAAACTCGTCGTAAACCCCCATACGATACCGATTTTAGAACCAACAGTGCGACCTCCGACGGGTAAACCACTTACCAATATGGATAGGCCGCAAGAAAGGAAAGAGTTTAAGTTGGTAATAAGTACCCATACAAACCTTTCACAACACGAGCATGAACATTCTAAGTATGAAGAAGTACCGGTTGAAAAGAAAATGGGTCGACCAAAGAAGAAAGAAAGTGGGTCAAGTAGCACACAAGTCAAGACAAATGATCCAATCATTTTTTCTCAACATGAGGATGAAGAGGTACCGGCTAAAAGGAAGAGGTCGACCTAGGAAGGAAGAAAATGGTACAAGTCGAACTCAAGTCAAGTCATATGATCCAATTGTTCCTTATCAATATGAGGATCCACTCGTTCCTTCCCAAGATAGTCAAGCGACTACAATACACGATGATCCAAATGATCCTATCGTTTCTTCCCAAGAAAGTCAAGCGAGTAAGAGACAAGTATTGATGAAACCATCATTAAAACGACAAGCAAGGAAAATGGGTTATGTGATGAATCTAAGGGTCCTCTTGGTAATGGAGAATCTCCTAGGGATGCACGAAGTAGATCCCATCGTATTTGTTACACACTCATCGAGGAATATTATTCAAAAATTCCTGCAATCGTTAAGACCTATGTGTTATCAACGGATGACGTGGGTGCGGATGGCAATTATGGTTATCACGTAGCGTCGGAACATATGAGCCATATAAGCTTGGCAGATGATGAGAACTTAACCCAACGCCAGTATTTCAGAAAGATGATGACCTTGCGCTTACAGGAAGACAAGGAGTTTTACATTTCGATGATAATGGAAGGAAATAGAAGAGATAAAGAAGTAAAATTTGATAAAAGGGTTGCATAATACATGGGACATAGGGGAACGGACCAATTACCAGAGAGTATTGGATGAAGATGCCTCTATGTGGCCACTTATTGGCGGAAGCATTTAGTTGCATTATTCATTTATTTGGTCAGGAACATATCATACATTTACGCTGAAATACACTATTTGTTAGAGCACTACTCGGTCAAACTCACAAGTGTTACTATCTCAAGCTTGTTTGTCAAGTTTTGTTGTCAAAACTATAAGTCTTGATTTCTAGTCTACTTAACTCTACTTATAGATAAGTCTCGGATTAGGATAGAAAGTGTAGTTGAGCATTAGACTTCACGACATTCATCGATTGAAGACGAATAACTACTAAGGGGAGATTGTGGAACTTCATCAACAGAAGGTATGCGGAGACTTGAACTCATCTATCACTCAAAAGTCTATCTACTCTATCTCCTATTAGAGACAAAATCGTATAGCTATATAGACTTCAATTATACAAATTTGATATTTCAAGCTGAGTTTAACTCGCTTAAATATTTCTCAAAATATATGTTGGTAAGCTTTCGCTTTAACCAATTTCATCTTATATTCTTGACGAAATTCAAAAGATGATCATGTGAAAATTGCCTTGTAACATCTTACATGATTTGTGTGAGACAATCATTTGATGTAGACTCGGAATGTTTCGTATTGATCATTTGATCACTTGAAAATTGCTTTGAAGCTAATAATTTGTGTGAGACAGCTATTGTCGTCTTCCAAGAATGTTTCAATGATTGAAATGGGAGTTTATAACGATTAACCACGATTGGATATAAACACAGTATGCATACTTGCATATGTGTAGTCCAAGACTTGCAATCTAGTATGCATACCCGTATGCGTACTGGTTGGTCAGGTGAAGTCTGGGAGCTATAGTATGCATACCCATATGCGTACTGGCGAAGTCAGTTGAAGTCCAGGAACTTTAGTATGCGTACCCGTACGTGCACTATATTCAACTGAGTTCGGATGTGAACGATAGTATGCGTACCAGTTTGCATACTGGCGAACACAGTCCAAGTCCGACTACTTAGGTATGCGTACCTGTTTGCATACATGAGTAGGTTATGTTCTAAAATCATTTTGTTCATGAAATAATACATTTATATATTAAGGAATGCAATCTTTTACAAATCGTGGCTATAATGTTCATAATTGATTCGAGTGAACCATAATCGATTTGGCTTAAATTGTGTCTTGTATACTTCTATGCGAATATAAAGAATTGAACAATTATAGAACTAGTTTCATTTGAGTCATTTGAACTAGTTATGGTTAAGATGAATATGGTTGATATGAAAGTGTTCATATGGCTAACTTCGGTTTATTATTGTTGAGCTAAGAATGGTGTACACGTTTAGGTACAGTTTCTGATATCTAAATGAAGTTACTTTTCGCTTGTGTGTAACAAGCTAAGTTCGATCTAACGGTTGAAATATATTATCTTGAGTCTAATCAGGTTTTCATCTAACAGTGAATATTGAATGCTTTGTTACCAAGGTAACATTGATTTCAAACCTTGATTTAAAGACTATATAAGGGAGAACTCTAGCAACTGGGAAAGATAATCCCCACACCTCTTGTGTGATACTAGTTGCGACTAGAGTCGATTCTCCTTTAACTTTAGGTTTTTCCAAAACCCTGTAGGTTAAAGACTTGAAGACTTCATTGGGATTGTGAAGCCATAACCAACTATTTTCTCTGTAGTTTCGTGTTCTGATCTTGCTATTTTCTCTCGTGATTGAGTACTATCTTCTATAAGATTGGGTCGAGATTTAATCTCTGATAGGCAAGATAAAAAATAGTCATAAACATCTTCGTCTCATCGTTTGTGATTCCACAATTTCTTGTTTCGCTATCATACGATTAAGATTATTGTCAGGTGATTGATGCTTCTATGCTGTTCTTCGGTAATATAAGTCTGGTATATCAATTGGTTTATGTTCACCTTGATTTATCAAAAGACAGAACAAATCTCATAGGTATATATGTGGGAGACATATTTATCTATTCAATAGACTTTTCTGTGTGAGACAAATTGGTTTATCAAGTCTAGACTTTGGGTCGTAGCAACTCTTAGTTGTGGGTGAGATCAACTAAGGGAATCAAGTGCATAGAGTCCTGCTGGGATTCAGAGACGTAAGGATCACAACTGTAACTTGAACAATGTGAGATTGGTTAGGTCTCAACTACATTCCAGTCCGAAGTTAACTTGGAGTAGGCTAGTGTCTGTAGCGGTTTAATACAATATGTGTTCAAATCTGGACTAGGTCCCGGGGTTTTTCTGACACTTGGATATTGGTTTTTGATACCATCCAAGTTATTTCTTATATTCAATCGGGGTCGAAAATTCCTATTTGTTCGATTGCAGATTGAATTGAGAAATTGAGATATTACTCTTTGATATACTTTTCTTAAGATTGATTTTGTCTGTCTAGTTGATTCTCTTGAAAGTATATTGGAGTTAATCCATACTTATTGCTAAGCGAAATATTGGGTGTGGTTGTTAGACCCCCGCCTTTTCAATTGGTATCAGAGCAGGCAAACACGTTTAAGACCTTATAAGTCTGTATTTGTAGCGATCTAACTCTATGGACAGAAGTGTTATATCTATAAACGTACCGTAAGTCTTCGATGGCTCGAATTACTTATGGTGGAAAATAGTTATGCGTGCCTTTCTTCAAGCGCGTGATTTTCAATCATGGGCTTATGTAGTTAATAGCTATTGTTAGAGCATAGCTCGGTTGAACCCACCAAGCGTTGGTATGTCAAGTTTGGTTGTCATATTTTAGTGAGCCAAAACTCATTTAAGAGTCGCTTGATTATGTACTAGAGTCAACTTCGTATAGGTTAACTTGGAAGTATTAGGATATGAGACATTACAAGTATTGCGAAGACTTGAAGAAGTGAAGAAGTAAGGAGCTACAACGACAACATCATCCTTCCACTTGAGGTTAGTGATATTTGATTTGAACTGTTTCATTCTCTAACGTATCTTTGAAGTCGTGCATATTGAAAACAAAACTGCGAAGCATGAATGATTATAATCTAGTTAGACATAGTATTAAAGAATACAATACGAGGTTTATAGCTTAACCATTAAACTTTGTAGATAAGACATCGACATAATCGTTTGAATGCCATTGTGATTATGAATGGGTATAAGGTGAAGATTTCACCCTAGGAAACAATGTTTTACATTTATTTTAAGGAAGTAAAATCATGAACTTGTTTTGTGAATCGAAAGAGAAATCTCTAGGCATTATTGGTGTTGTTATTCATTACATATCTTTTGAACTACTAATATTGTGATTAGTATAACCGCTCATGACTTGTTTATGTTCTTGGTAAAACTATCCACAAAGGCCTGACATTTTTATTGGCATGACTTTTATTAGTGAAACCGATCTTAAGTAATCACCTGAGGTGGTATGATCGATTTATTGTTATTGGTATGACCGACTTTGGGTAAAGAGGAACCGATCCTCGTAAGAGGTGCAACCTATTACAAATGGGAATCGATCCTTGTATGAGGTGAAGCAAGTTCTTAGTAGAAAGGGGAACCGATCCTATGGACATGTGCAACACGTTTTTAGGCAAAGGGGAACCAATCTTATGGACATGTACAACAAGTACAAGTTAGATACCATATATATGTGGGGAACCAATCCTAGTACCTAGTCAACCGAATTTTGGTAACTAGCGTGACTATGCAAAGTACTCACATGGAGGTAGAACCGAAACTTGTTTTGGTAGAAACGTGAAACCAATATTTAGTGATTGAGTGTTCTTGATCAATCACATAGTTCTTTAAAGTCAGATGAACCAATTCTAAACTTGTTTGGAAGTGTGGCAAATCGGTTTCAAGATTGTAAGTATGAAAGAGGACTTACAAAGTAAGGATGTCGACATACTTTGAACATGCGCAGTAACGCTTATCTTTAATTGTTCAAAGTTATTCATTAATAGCTAAAGGAAGAAAATTCCGGATCGAATAAAATAAATTGAGAATCTTTTATTTAAGGTTTTTAATTTCATTTTTGGAAAATGAAAATTAGTAATGTGCATTTACTAGTTGGAGATTTTCTAAGATATTTTCGGTCATTATTTTGGATAAAGTATTTCGAGGAATTATGGAAACCGAATCTGGAGTATATTGCATATCTTGAGAATATTTTCGATTTTTGAAATTTCTTGGTGTCCAAACTTCCTTGGTCTATAAATATCAAAGTTTGCATTTCGAGCAAACTAATCCTCAGAGACAGCAAAAATTATCTCAGTTGTGTTGCTACATGTGAAGCCGCCTATTCGGAGAGGAGAGTATCCTAATTAGGAGAAATCTCTTACGGCCGCTCAGTTTAAAGACTTCTTTAGGATTGAGAAGCTCTATTAGTATCGTTGGTGGGAAATTAGATAATTGCGGTTTATCTTTTGTTTTCGATTGATTTGATTGACTAACAGTGGTTGAACTTTGATTGCACCTAGTTTGTTTATGCTTGAGAATATTTTCTTCTAATATAAGATTCACTCAAACTAGATCGAAGTTTCGACGGGGATCTTTAGACTGTTTGTAGATCTAAAGACGTCTTGTGATAATCCATTGTTAACAGACTCCGTTCTGTGCATGATTGATCACAAGAGATTCAAGTTTATTGTGTGCAGGTGTTTATTGAATATCAGAGAATATTTGAAGACAAAGAAGACTTTGAAGATTTCTGATTTGGGTTCATAATCTTTAGTGTGCAACTACTTGTTTCGGTAAAAGATGATCCAACTATAATCGGTTTATCCTTGTGGTAGATTAGATTGATTAGTTGTGTAGATCGGCATCAATACAATTCTTTGTGGTTAAAAGTATTGATTGCAAAATCCTAACAATTACTTTGGTAGTTGATAATAAGATAGATCTAAGAACCTGACAAAGGAGTTTATTGAGATGAACAGAAGAGCCTTTTGTCGAACTCACATCACTTGGTTGAAAAAAGTTGATACCAAACATATTGATTGTTCCTTTACTGTTTAGAATACAAACCAAAAGAATTGTTCCAAGTATGTGACTTATTACAGGTCGGAGGCATGGGAATACAGACGAAACTAAGTGAACTATAGGTTTAGTAGTTTGGTCTCAACTATACGAAGTTGGTTTGATTTTGTATAGCGGATTAATCCTGAGAGTATTTAATTCTGGACAAGGTCCCGGGGTTTTTCTGCATTTGCGGTTTCCTCATTAACAAAATCTTGCTGTGTCATTTACTTTTGTTTTCCGCAATTATAAATGTTGTTATTATAATTTAAAGTAAATTACACAAACGTTAATTCTTATTTACTTGATAATCCTATTGTGTTTGGTTAAGTCCGAACCTTTTATACCCGCTTGCGTCTTCAGCCTATTCCCAAACCCATATTCTATACCCAAAAGCCTAAAACCCAAATCCATACCCGCTTGCGTCTTCAGCCGTCAGATCAGTTCTCAGAAGCATCCGACGGTCGCTCCCTTGTTGTGCATCGAAGTTTGATATCTCCGCCTAACACTACAACACCTAACTCCATCTGGCGTCGTTGATTTTGTTGTATTATATAATCCAGCGGTCGCTACAAGCTTCACTTCATCTCACCGTCAGATTGATCTTTCATCTCCCTATCCCACGGCTCAGCGTCGCAGATCATCAAACTCGATACGCCCGCCTAACACCCAAGTATCGAACACCCTATACCCAGCCAAACGCACCTTTCTTCTTTCTTCTCCATCTCTTCTTCCTTCAGAACCCGTACCACCACCATGTCCGTCTCCATCACCACTACCTTCCCCCAAATCACTCCACTATCTTTTCCCCAAATCACTCTACCTATACCCATCATCACTATCACGTTTTACATCAACTAATCTCCTCAATTTCTCATCTCTGCTGACTGAAACCCTAGGTGAGAAATTGAAGATATAAGTTGATGTTAGAGCAGCAATTGGAGCAGGAGATGACCCAGGAAGAGAAATAGAAGGATGGGTCGACGTGATGGAGCTGCTATTTCAAGGAATTAGGTGAGTTTCACCAAACCCTAGTTCTACTGTTTTGGGGGAAAATTGGGGGAAAACCCTAAATGGGTAATTGGGTATAAATGGGTGTTATGTGGAGTGTGTGAAACACACTGTGTATCTCTCTGGACTAGCCAGTAGAGAATTGAGCCAAATTTTTAATGAACTTCAATTTCAGTTGCTTATCTGTTGATAGTTAATGTTGCATGTGTTTTTAGAATTTTATCTTGAATGTTAAATGGGTATGAATCATCTATCTTACTGAATGTATGTTGCTATATCATGTTTAGCATGAGCTAAACAGCATCAGGCCAAGGCTCAGCTGAAGCCTTGTGCACTGTCAATTGACAGGTTGCTAGGATAGTTCTCCTGTTGCCCTGTTTTGCTTGAGCAAATGGGAGATACCAATGCACAGAGTGCCTGTGATTGGCTGTTCTGTCAAAAGACAGCCAATGCTAGGGGCAAACTATTGAGCAATTTGGTATTCTTCCATTTCTAGATGTATGCATAGGAACAAACACAACCTAGAAACATGTCATTTGATTAGGACACAAGGTGGATCCTAAGCCTTGGCTTAACCACCAATCCCTTCTCAGTAATTTGCATTTTCAGTCCTGTGTGCTTGAAATTCAGTTTATTTTCTTGCCTTTTTTTTCTTGCACTTTGAAGCCTTTTGTGCACTGAAGTCAGTGCACAAACTCACCTCTGCCCTTGGCTTCCAAGCCTTGGTTCTTGTCTGTTTTTCTTTCCTTGCTGTGGTTCCTTGCTGCTGTGGTTCTTGTCTGTATGCCATATTGCTCTGCCTTGCATCATCACTACACACTTTAGCTAGGAAGACTTCTTATATGCTCCTCTCCCTGTGGACAAACCCCTACTCACCCTTTTATTACAAATCTTGGCCTTGTATACTTGCAAGTGTTTTGTGTGCTTCTAATCTTCACACCACCGACCACGGCTAGGGCACGGACGGCCGGCCGGTGGGCCCGACCCATGGGCGCTTCTCCATCATTTTAATATTGTTATTTTCTCTCTCCTGTTTTGTGTGGGATTCCTCATTTGTCCATATTTTGGATGTGCATTCGCGCATTTGGGTGCTCGTTCGTGCATAATTGTCAAGTACACTTGCACTATTTTATGGGGCCTACTCGGTGGTAGTCCAGATGCCCGATTGTTGAGTATTTATCACTAATTTATGAAATTCAATGGAGAACAATTCATGAAACTGAGTAATAAAAGTGAGTAGTTTTTTATTATCAATTCATAGGATCAGCCGATGATTCGACCATGAATTCGGAATAATAAAATAGGTATTACCATTCCATGGGATAGTGGATTCGACCATGAAATCGGAGTAATAAAATAAGTGGTGATATTACCATTTCATGAGACCAGCCGTTGGTTCGACCATGAAATCGGAGTAACATCTATTACCATTTCATGAGATCAGCCGTGGATTCGATCATGAAATCGGAGTAATACATTTATCTATTACCATTTCGATCATGAATAAGAGTAATGAGATAAGATAGATTATCTTCTAGGAATTTAGTGGTGAATGCCACAGTAGAATTTAATCTCTTGTGTATAGTCAGTGAATCAACGAGTGTTGCCGATATCCTGAAGACGTTATTGCTCTCAATCTTACGGAGAACCGCCTGGGTCTATACATGTCTCTCTACATAGTCAAGGAACAATGAGTGTCACCGACGTACTGAAGGCGTTATTTCTCTCAATCTTACGGAGAACCGCCCAATCGTTCTTCTATGTAGAGGGGGGTCTCTCATGTAGTCAGGGAACAGTAAGTGTCACCGACGACCTGAAGGCGTTATTGCTCTCAATTTTATGGAGAACCTCCCAATTATGTTATTCTACATAGAGGGCATGATGAAATGCAAGGTATCGAACGCTCAGATAGTGGAGGCCTTCTGAAATGCATAATCATCATGGCTTTGTAAAATATGAATCGTCACATGCCTGAAAGCCGCGTCAGAAATATGTATCATAATTTTACGGTTTTGACCCTTGTTGAAAATCCACCATCTACACTATGGATTGATAATAAATAACTACTCACCTTTATTACTCAGTTTCATGAACCATTCTCCACTGAATATCATAAATTAGTAATAAATACTCAATAACCGGGCATCTAGACTGTCAATGAGTAAGCCCCAATAAAATGGTGCAAGTGTACTCAACAATGATGCACGAAGGAGCACCCAAATGCACGAACGATCATTTGAAAATATGGACAAACGAGGAATCCTATAAAAAAATAGGAGAGAGAAAATAATATTAAAATAACAAAAATGGCGCCTAGGGGACTGGGCCCACCGGCCGGCCGGTCCTCCATGCATTTTTCCTTTATTTTAATTATTTAATTATTTTCATGAACTCATGAAAACTCCTTCATTCTAGCAATTTTCCTTCTTTGAGCAAAACTCACGGTTTCTCCATAATTTCACGGTTTCATGAAAATAATAAAAAATACGAAAAGGTGTTGCGGGACCGGGCAACCTAGTCGGCCGGCCGTGCCTAGCCGTGGCCGGTCCCACACCTTACAATCCCTAGTCTTTCATAATAATTATTTCCCTCATCTCATGAAACTCCTCGGTTTGAGCAAAAATCATGGTTTCTTCATATTTTCTCAAATATTGCTCAAACCATGAAAAAGCCAAAAAGTTAAATGGTCACATGACCGACTAGGCTATTCACGAAAAATATTAAAATATCGTTATTTTAATATTATCAAAAATTGATGAAACGAGCAAAGTTCTACTTTGCTCATTCGAGCAAGAATTTTAGTCAAAGATCAAACTCTTCTGAAAATCCAACATATTGCTCAAACGCACACCAGAAAATACCGAAACTCTCAGGACTGAGACACGGACATTGTGGTGACATGGGCATGCTCCCTTGACCGATCAAGGGCGGCCCTAAGGCTTGCAGGGAGACGATCCCATACGTTTTCACGATTTTGACCTAATTTGTGCAATTGCTCATATTGGGTCCAAACTCTTTCCAACCAACTTGGAGTTTGCTCAAACGACTATCAACTGGTCCCACGACCAACGGCGGCCCTAAGGCTTGCAAGGATCCGGTCTCACACGTTTTCACGATTTTGACCTAATATGTGCAATTTCTCATATTGGGTCCAAACTCTTTCCAACTAACTTGGAGTTTGCTCAAATAACTATCAGCTGGTCCCACGACCACCAAGTACCGGTCTCATGCCCTCTTGGTCGGTCCCTCACTTTTCCATAATTAGGTTTTATCACCTAATGCTCAATCGAGCACTATTTCAATAAATGATGAAACCGGCATTTAGTCATCATTCTTTCACCAACTTGCCAACTAAGGACCCTGCTGGTGCATGCTCACTCGAGCACTTGGGCGCCACATGGACGTTCATCATCCCATGTAGTTGGTCCCTCCATCACTCATGACCTATTTTCAGCAATTCATCAATTGACGAACAATTGATCAAGAATTAGGGTTTCGAATAAACGCTCCACAAAAATCAAACATTAATAAATTTATGTTGATTCAGCAATCAACATCTGGATTAATCATATAATATTTGGTAGTTTTAGAGCATTGATCGGTTGAACCCATCAAGTGTTGGTATGTCAAGTTTGGTTGTCATATTTTAGTGAATCAAAACTCATGTTAAGAGTCGCTTGATTATGTACTAGAGTCAACTTCGTATAGGTTAGCTTGAAAGTATTAGGATAATGAGACATTACAAGTATTGCGAAGACTTGAACATGTGAATAAAGCAAGGAGATACAATGAAAACAATCATCCTTCCACTTGAGGTTAGTGATATTTGACTTGAACTGTTTCATTCCCTAACGTATCTTTCAAGTGGTGGATATTGAAAGCAAAACTGGGAAGCATGAATGATTATACTCTAGTTAGACATAGTATTAAGGAATAAAATACGAGGTTTATTGCTTAACCATTAAACTTTGTAGATAAGACATCGACATAATCGTTTGAATTCTATTGTGATTATGTATGGGTATAAGGTGAAGATTCCATCCTAGGAAACAATGTTTTACATTTGTTTCAAGGAAGTAAATTCATGAACTTGTTTTGTGAATTGAAAGAGAAATCGCCATGCATTATTTGTATTGTTATTCATTGCATATCTTTTGAACTACCAATATGTGTGATTAGTATAATCGCTCATGACTTGTTTATGTTCTTGGTAAGACTATTCACAAAGGTCTGACTTTTGTATTGGTATGACTTTTATTAGTGAAACCGATCTTAAGTAATCACCTGAGGTGGTATGATCGATTTAGTGTTGTTGGTATGACAGACTCTGGGTAAAGGGGAACCGATCCTAGTAAGAGGTGCAACCTATCACAAAGGGGAATCGATCCTTGTATGTGGTGCATCAAGTTTTTAGTAGAAAGGGGAACCGATCCTATGGACATGTGCAACACGTTTTTAGGCAAAGGGGAACCGATCCTATTGACATGTGCAGCAAGTACAAGTTAGATACCATATATATGTGGGGAACCGATCCTAGTACCTAGTCAACTAAATTTTGGTAACTAGCGTGACTATGCAAAGTACTCACATGGAGGTAGAACCGAAACTTGTTTTGGTAGAACCGAGAAACCCATGTTTAGTGATTGAGTGTTCTTGATCAATCATGTAGTTCTTGAAAGTCAGATGAACCAATTATAAACTTGTTTGGAAGTGTGGAAAATCGGTTTCAAGATTGTAAGTATGAAAGAGGACTTACAAAGTAAGGATGTCGGCATACTTTGAACATGTGCAGTAACGCTTATCTTTAATTGTTCAAAGTTATTCCTTAATAGCTAAAGGAAGAAAATCCTGGGTCGAATAAAATAATTGAGAATCTTTTATTTAAGGTTTTTAATTTTATTTTTGGAAAATGAAAATTTGTAATGTGCATTTACTAGTTTGAGATTTTCTAAGAGATTTTCGGTCATTATTTTGGAAAAAGCATTTCCAGGAATTATGGAAACCGAATCTGGAATATATTGCATATCTTGAGAATATTTTTGGTTTTGGAAATTCCTTGGTGTCCAAACTTCCTTGGTCTATAAATATTAAAGTTTGCATTTCGAGCAAACTAATCCTCAGAGATAGCAAAAACTATCTCAGTTGTGCTGCTACTGGTGAAGCCGCCTATCCGGAGAGGAGAGTAACCTAATTAGGCGAAATCTCTTACGACCGCTCAGTTTACAGAATTCTTTGGGATTGAGAAGCCCTATTAGTACCGTTGGTGGGAAACTAGATAACTGCGGTTTATCTTTTGTTTTCAATTGATTTGATTGACTAACGGTGGTTGAAAGATTGCATCTAGTTTTTTTATGCTTGAGAATCTTCTCTTTTGATATAAGATTCACTCAAACTAGATCGAAGTTTTGACAGGGATCTTTAGACTGCTTGTAGATCTAAAGACGTCTTGTGATAATACATTGTTAACAGACTCCGTTCTGTGCATGATTGATCACAAGAGATTCAAGTTGATTGTGTGCATGTGTTTATTGAAGATCTAAAAATATTTGAAGACAAAGAAGACTTTGAAGATTTCTAATTTGGGTTCATAATCTTTGGTGTGCACAATACTTGTTTCGGTAAAAGAGGATCCAACTATAATTGGTTTATCCTTGTGGTAGATTAGATTGATTAGTTGTGTTGATCGGCATGAATACAATTCTATGTGATTAAAAGTATTGATTGCAAAATATTAATAATCACTTTGGTAGTTGATAATAGGATAGATCTAAGAACCTGACAAAGGAGTTTATTGAGATAAATAGAAGAGACTTTTGTTGAACTCACATCACTTGGTTGAAAAGAGTTAATACCAAACAGATTTATTGTTCCTTTACTGTTTGGAATACAAACCAAAGGAATTGTTCCAATTACGTGACTTATTACAGGTCGGAGGCGTGGGAATACAGACGGAACTAGGTGAACTATAGGTTTAGTAGCTTGGTCTCAACTATACAAAGTTGGTTTGATTTTGTATAGCGGCTTAATCCTGAGAGTATTCAATTCTGGACAAGGTCCCGGGGTTTTTCTGCATCTGGGTTTCCTCGTTAACAAAATCTTGTTGTGTCATTTACTTTTATTTTCCGCAATTATAAATGTTGTTATTATAATTTAAAATAAATTGCACAAACGTTAATTCCTATTTACTTGATAAGTAATCTTATTGTGTTTGGTTAAGTCCGAAGCTTTTATCAAGTAAACATACTCCGTCGTTGTATTAACTCGATCTCGTATCCATAGACGATTACACGAAGTGTGAACCGATTTGTTGTATTGTCTCGACTCAGTCCATAGACAATCACTTTCAGAGAAAGGACTTATAGGTGGAAAAGTTTTAGTTTGAGGTATATTTGGGTACCCTCGTATTTCCATCTATGATCCTCCGGAAGTTACAGAAGGCGATGTAATTGTTCCAAAGGATATTGGAAAATATGATGCTTCAGAGATTCTTGCTGCAAAGCCAAATTCTGACGGATTAAATGTTATCATCCATGCCTTTACCCCAGATCTTCAGCACCATGTGACTACGTGCACTAAGTCTAAAGAAGCCTGGAATATCTTAGAAATTGTATTCGAAGGAAATGCCTCTTAAAAGGAAGCTAGGCTTCAAAACCTAAATTCTGTTTGGGAAAACCTTCGTATGGCTGATGAAGATTCATTTGATGAGTATAATCAAAAAGTGTCTGAAATTGTAAATGCATCTTTTGCATTGGGTAAGACTGTTAGAGCATTACTCGGTTGAACCCACCAAGTGTTGGTATGTCAAGTTTGGTTGTCATATTTTAGTGAATCAAAACTCATGTTAAGAGTCGCTTGATTATGTACTAGAGTCAACTTCATATAGATTAGCTTAAAAGTATTAGGATATGAGACATTACAAGTATTGTGAAGTCTTGAAGATGTGAAGAAGCAAGGAGCTACAACGACAACAATCATCCTTTCACTTGAGGTTAGTGATATTTGACTTGAACTGTTTCATTCCCTAACGTATCTTTCAAGTCGTGTATATGGAAAACATAACTGCGAAGCATATTTGAACTCTAGATACACATAGTATTAAGGAATACAATACGAGCTTTATTGCTTAACCATTAAACTTTGTAGATAAGACATCCCATAATCATCTGAATGCTATTGTGATTATGTATGGGTATGAGGTGAGGATTTCATCCTAGGGTACGATGTTTACATGTGTTCTAAGGAAGTAAGTTCATAAACTTGTTTGTGAACCGAAAAGGAAATTGCCAGGTGTTATTGGTTTTGTTATTCATTGCATATCTTATAAATAACCAATATGTGTGATAGAGTATAACCGATCACAACTTGTTGTGTTCTTGGTAGAACTATTCACAAAGGCCTGACTTATGTATTGGTATAACAATTAATAGTAAAACCGATCTTAAGTAATCACTTGTGGTATGATAGGTTTTGTATGTTTGACAACTTTTGGGAGAGGGGGCCGATCCTTGTAAGGGGTGCAGTACATCAAAGGGAATCGATCCTTGTATGGGGTGCAGCAAGGTTTATAGCAGAAAGGGGAACTGATCCTATGGACATGTGCAACACATATAAGTTAGATACCATATATATGTGGGGAACCGATCCTAGTACCTAGTCAACCAAATTTTTGGAAAGCTAGTGTGACTATGCACAATACTCACATGGAGGTAGAACAGAAACTTGTTTTGGTAGAACCGTAAACCCATGATTGTGATTGAATGTTGGTTTGATCAATCACATAGTTCTTGAAAGTCAGATGAACCAATTCTAAACTTGTTTGGAAGTGTGGAAAATCAGTTTCCAGGTTATAAGTGTGAAAGAGAACTTACAAAGTAAAGATGTCGACAAACTTTGAACACGTGTTGTGAATGTTTATTTCTTTAATTGTTCAAAGATATTCCTTAACGGATAAGGAAAGAGAATCCCAGGATCGAAACATAAGTAAGTTAAGAATCTTTTAATTAAGGTTATTAATTTCATTTTGTAGGGAAATTACAGAATTAGTAATGTGCATTTACTAATTAGATTTTCCGAGAGATTTCGATCTTTATTTTTGTACAGAGCATTTCCAGGAATTATGGAAACCGAATTTGTGCTTTAATGAATATCTTGAGAATATTTTCGGTTTTGGAAATTCCTTGGTGTCCAAACTTCCTTGTTTATAAATACTTGAAGTTTGCCTTTCTAGAAAACTAATCCTTCGTAACAACAAATTTACTCTTTGTTGTTGTTACTGGTGTAGCCGCCTATTCGTAGAGGAGAGTAACCTAATTAGGAGAAATCTCTTAAGGCCGCTCAGTTTAAAGTCTTCTTTGGGATTGAGAAGCTCTAGCGCGGCCCGTTGGTGGGAAACTAGATAATTGCGGTTTATCTTTTGTTTTCGATTGATTTGATTGACTAGCGCTGGTTGAAATATGATTGCACCTAGTTTGTTTATTCTTGAGAATCTTCTCTTCTGATATAAGATTCACTCAAACTAGTTCATAGTTTCGACAGGGATATTTAGACTATTGTTATGTGATAATCCATTGTTAACTGACTCCATTCTGTGCGTGATTGACCACAAGAGATTCAAGTGATTGTGTGCAGGTTTTTATTGAAGATTTAAGAAGATTTGAAGACAAAGAAGATATTGAAGATCTTACTTGGGTTTTATAATCTTTGGTGTGCACAATACTTGTTTCGGTAAAAGAGGATCCAATTAATAATCGGTTTATCCTTGTGGTAGATTGGATTGATTAATTGAGTAGATCGGCATCAACACCGTTATTCGGATTAAAGGTATTGTTGGATTAATCTTAATCGATCACCTTTGGGTGATTGAACATAAGATAGATCTAAGGACCTGACGAAGGAGTTTATATTGAGATAAACGGAAGAGCCTTTGTCCGACTCATATCACTTGGTTGAATAGAGTTGATACCAAACAGATTTGTTGTTCCTTTACTGTTTGGAATACGAACTAAAGGAATTGTTCCAAGTACGTGACTTATTTATAAGTTGGAGGCGTGGGAATACATAAGGAACTAGGTGAACTATAGGTTTAGTTACTTGGTCTCAACTATACGAAGTTAGTGTAATTTTGTGTAGCGGCTTAATCCTGAGAGTATTCAATTCTGGATTAGGTCCCGGGGTTTTTCTGCATTTGCGGTTTCCTCGTTAACAAAATCTTGATGTGTCATTTACTTTTATTTTCCGCATTATAATTGTTTTATTATTATTAAAGTAAATTACATAAACGTTAATTCCTATTTACTTGATAAGCAATCCTATTGTGTTCGGTTAAGTCCGAACCTTTGTATCAAGTAAACATACTTCGTTGTTGTATTGTCTCGATCTCGTATCCATAGACGATCACACGAAGTGTGAACCGATTAGTTGTATTGTCTCGACTCAGTCCATAGACAATCACTTTCGGAGAAAGGACTTATAGGTAGGAAAAGTTTTTAGCTTGAGGTATATTTGGGTACCCTCGCCTTTTCAAAGACTATTCCTGAAAAGGACATTGTGATGAAAATTTCTCAGATCGTTACTAGCCAAATACGATTCTAAGAAGCATGCCATCGTTGAAGGAAATAACCTTAATACTCTATCCAGAAATACCTTGGTTGGGAAGTTAAAGATCTTTGATCATGAGCATACATCCAAATATGGAAAGGATATTGCTTTCAAAGCACAAAAGAACATTAAATTACTTGATAAAAGTAAAAGTGTTGGCATCTCTGAAGATGATTCCTCTGAGACTGATTCATCAGATGAAGATCTTGATAAGTCAGTCTCTTTGATCACAAGACAGTTTAGAGATCTTATTTTGAAGAGAAGTAAACGGTTCACCAGAGGTAAACCTAAGTCATCGGTTAAACCTTATAATCGTGTTCCTCCTAAAAATAGGGATACTGACGATACTGATGACGAGGATATGCCATAGTGCTTCAAGTGTAAAGGTTTTGGTCATTTTGCAAATGAGTGTCTGAATCGTAGAAAATACACTGGAAACAAAGGTCTTGCTGCAACTCTTGATGAAATGTCTGATCACTATGATTCTAATGAAGACGAAAAATCAAGTGTTGCACTCCTCTGTGAAAATGTTAATTTTGATAATTGCAGCAATACGTACATCAACCTCGATAATCTTCCGGGAGAAACTTCAACCACTTTGGAGGATGGAATGGATTTCTCTTTGTCTACTATAAATCCTATTTCTAATTTTTCTGGTTATACCATGTGTCTAGCAGCTTGCACAGGTATGCGTATGAACCATCCTCTATATTGACATGTTCTTATTTTATTCTAAAGGGTCATGAACTCTCCGATTGTTTCAAGTACAAACATAAGATAAGATATGTCAATAAAATTCAACGAAGAGAAAATCGATTAGTAAACAAACTCAAATTTGTTCAGAAGTCGTCTGAGGTATGTAAACTTATCTCTTATCCGATGAAGTTAATTTCCAAAGAAAAGTTAGACCATTAGAGAAAAGAATACGGTCTAAACAGTCTGTTAAACTGGGTTCTAAGAATTCCATTCAAAAAGGTTCGGTGGACAGATTATTGTTCACCCCAACACAACGTAATTGTGTTGATTGTGTATCTTGTCTCATGTGCCTGGTTAAAAAGAGACAAGGTTTTGCACACCTCAAGCTTTAGGAAAAGAGAGAAAAAAAAAATTGTTGTTTTGTTTCTTTTTCTTTTTGGTTTCGTTTTCGCCGGTTTGGAATTCTTCCATCTTTTCATATCTAATTGATATTCAAAGGCTTTCTCTGTTTGATCAATAAAAGAGGGTTAAAATCGAAAATTCTGCCTTCTTTAGGTTGTGAGTTGTGCGTACGTGAATACTTTTAGTGTATAAAGGTTTCGTACCCCTACATTCCTTTTTCCTTCTTAAAAAAAATATTTTTATCACAAGATTGCTTGTTGAGTCTGATCTGTGAATTCCTCCCACAATCTCATACTTGTATGGAGAATCCAAGCATTATGTATTTTGATGGAAAAGATGTTAATATGATTTTTAAGCCATCAATCATGAAGGAAAAAGATAAATCTCTTGTTCCATTAACTTTGAAAAGGAAAAGAAGGAATGTGAGGAAACCAAGAGCTGTTCCTTCAAATCTTCAGAAGTTTTCTGGTGTTCTTGAAAAGTTGATTGAAACAAGAAAGTGTTAGAGCATAGCTCGGTTGAACCCACCAAGCGTTGGTATGTCAAGTTTGGTTGTCATATTTTAGTGAACCAAGACTCATTTAAAGAGTCGCTTGATTATGTACTAGAGTCAACTTCGTATAGGTTAGCTTGAAAGTATTAGGATATGAGACATTACAAGTATTGTGAAGACTTGAAGAAGTAAGGATCTACAACGACTACATCATCCTTCCACTTGAGGTTAGTGATATTTGACTTGAACTGTTTCATTCCCTAACGTATCTTTCAAGTCATGCATATTGAAAACATAACTGCGAAGCATGAATGATTACACTCTAGTTAGACGTAGTATTAAGGAATACAATACGAAGTATAATGCTTATCTTTTGAACTTCGTATATAAGACATCGACATAATCGTTTGAATGCTATTGTGATTATTTATGGGTATGAGGTGAATATTTATCCTAGGAAACAATGTTTTACATTAGTTTAAAGGAAATAAATTCATGAACTTGTTTCGTGAATCGAAAGGGAAATCGCTAGGCTTATTGTATTGTTATTCATTGCATATCTTTTGAACTACCAATATGTGTGATTAGTATAACCGCTCATGACTTGTTTATGTTCTTGATAAAACTATTCACAGGGCCTGACTTTTGTATTGGTATGACTTTTATTAGTGAAACCAATCTTAAGTAATCACCTGAGATGGTATGATCGATTTAGTGTTATTGGTATGACCAACTCTAGGCAAATGTGAACCAATCCTATGAACAGGTGCAACCGATCACAAAAGGGGAATCGATCCTTGTAAGAGGTGCAACACGTTTTTAGTAGATGGGGGAACCGATCCTATGAACAAGTTTTTAGTGAAAAAGGAACTGATCCTATGGACATGTGCAGCAAATACAAGTAGTTACCATAAGTATATGTGGGAAACCGATCCTAGTACCTAGTCAATCGAATTTTTGGAAAGCCTGTGTGACTATGCACAATACTCACATGGAGGTAGAACCGAAACTTGTTTTGGTAGAACCGAGAAACCCATGATTTGTGATTGAGTATTCTTAATCAATCACACAGTTCTTGAAAGTCATATGAACCAATTCTAAACTCGTTTGGAAGTGTGGAAAATCGGTTTTAAGATTGTAAGTATGAAAGAGGACTTACAAAGTAAGGATGTCGACATACTTTGAACATGTGCAGTAACGCTTATCTTTTATTGTTCAAAGATATTCCTTAATAGCTAAAGGAAAATCCCGGATCGAAAAAATAAGTTGAGAATCTTTTAATCAAGGTTTTTAATTTTATTTTTGGAAAATGAAAATTGGTAATGTGAATTTGCTAATTGGAGATTTTCTAAGAGATTTTCGGTCAATGTTTAGACAAAGCATTTCTAGGAATTATGGAAACCGAATCTGGAATATGTTGCATATCTTGAGAATATTTTTGGTTTTGGAAATTCCTTGGTGTCCAAACTTCCTTGGTCTATAAATACCAAAGTTTGCATTTCTAGTAAACTAATTCCCAGAGCCGCCTATTCGAAGAGGAAAGTAACCTAATTAGGCGAAATCTCTTACGACCGCTCATTTTAAAGACTTCTTTGGGATTGAGAAGCTCTATTAGTACGTTGGTGGGAAACTAGATAATTGCGGTTTATTATTAGTTTTCGATTGTTCTGATTGACTAATGGTTGTTGAACTTTGATCGCACCTAGTTTGTTTATGCTTAAGAATCTTCTCTTCTAATAAAAGATTCACTCAAACTAGATCGAAGTTTCGACGGGGATCTTTAGACTGTTTGTAGTTCTAAAGACGTCTTGTGATAATCCGTTGTTAACAGACTCTGTTATGTGCGTGATTGATCACAATAGATTCAAGTTGATTGTGTGCAGGTGTTTATTGAAGATCTAAGAAGACTTTAAAGATTTCTGATTTGAGTTCGTAATCTTTGGTGTGCATAATACTTGTTTCGGTTAAAAAGGATCCACCTATAATCAGTTTATCCTTGTGGTAGATTGGATTGATTAGTTGAGTAGATCGACATCAATACGTTACTTTGTGATTCAAAGTATTGATTGCAAAATCTAGACGATTACTTCGGTAATTGTTAGTAGATAGATCTAAGAACCTGACAAAGGAGTTTATTGAGATAAACGGAAGAGCCTTTTTTCGAACTCACATCACTTGGTTGAAAAGAGTTGATACCAAACAGATTTGTTGTTCCTTTACTGTTTGGAATATGAACTAAAAGAATTGTTCCAAGTACGTGATTTATTACAAGTTGGAGGTGTGGGAATACAGACGGAACTAGGTGAACTATAGGTTTAGTTGCTTGGTCTCAACTATACGAAGTTGGTTTGATTTTGTATAGCGGCTTAATCCTGAGAGTTCAATTATGGACAAGGTCCCGGGGTTTTTCTGCATTTGCGGTTTCCTCGTTAACAAAATCTTGATATGTCTTTTACTTTTCTATTTCCGCAATTATAATTGTTTTTATTATAATTAGAATTAAAATACAAAAACATTAATTCATATTTACTTGATAGTAATCCTATTGTGTTTGGTTAAGTCCGAACCTTTTATCAAGTAAACATACTTCGTTGTTGTATTGTCTCGATCTCGTATCCATAGACGATCACATGAAGTGTGAACCGATTAGTTGTATTTTCTCGACTCAGTCCATAGACAATCACTTTCGGAGAAAGGACTTATAGGTGGAAAAGTTTTAGATTGAGGTATATTTGGGTACCCTCGTCTTTTCAGAAAGGAGATTCAACAAAGAAAGGCTATTTTTTTGAGGACTCTCGAAATTCAGAAGGCCCTGGTTCGGCATCAGTCTAGAAGGTTTGTTGGAATTGACTCCTTTCTTCATGAACCTTATGTTCCAATGGCTGTTGATGACAAGGAGTTCAGGGACGGTAAAGAATTTTTTTTGGAGGCCTTAATGTCTAGAAAACTTCTTATAAGAATTTATTCTCGTGTTTTAAGAAGGATAACTAGGGTTTGGAATAGTAATTATTGTGAGTACACATAGCTATTGCCAACGTTTTTTATCTTGCAATGTTTTTAGATTTATTTATTTAAATTTAAAGTTTATTTGGAAGATTATTTTGCAATATTAATCTTTATGGTTTGTATATTGCAACTTGTTATGGGATATGTATGTTTGCGTACGTGAACTGTGATTATCCCATATTTCCTCAAAAGTTAAGTTTATCATATGTCTTTATTGATAAAAGATAGAATGGACTTTTGACAACAAAAGTTAAGCATATTATGTCATTACGCAAATATTGATGAAGATAGGATGAACTTTTGTCTGCAAAGATTAAGAATATTATATGTCTTTATGCAAATATTGATGAAAAATATAATGAATCTTTGTATATTCCGCAGTATTGGTCTTTCATTGATCCACATCTTTGTGTAAGTACTGTGCGGCTCTGTAAGTTCTTTTGTGGTTAATTTAATTGAGTTTTATGGATACAAATTCATGTTTCATGTGATTTATTAATGTCCAAAGAAATCCTTCTTGTAAAAGTAAGGTCGCTCTTTTTGTTCTTTCAATGACATTTTATGGGGGAGAGTTCTGAACTTGTGCTTAATTGTCAAATCTTTGTAGGGAGTGCGGTTGTGGAATATTGTAGGAGTTTTCTTGTATCTTTATTAACTCCTTGATGAATGCATTTAGTTTCGACCATGATTGCATCTAAACAAATTTGATATGTATTTATTTAGTCACGAAGAATCTCTATGAGAATTTCATTAGTATCCCACTAGTTTTCGTACATTTGCCAATTTATATTGACAAAAAGAGGGAGAATTAATGTATAGTTCACACTACAAATACATATGGTTTACGGATCATTATGTAAGGGAGAGTGGTTTTCATGTGAGATGAAGTATTGACTAAGGGGGAGTGATACATCTCATCATAGTATTATTGTCAAAGTTGTGATATAATTGGACTTTGATGTTGTGTAATGATACTATGACACTGTATAACAATGATTGAGAGCAATTGTTTTCTCATTGTTATAGCTACAGATCTTCGACAACTATGATGCTGAGTTGAACACGTTCAAAATCACTGGAGTACTTGGAAGTGACGAAGATTTCGAGTAATGTTGAAGAACAAAGGAAACCAAACGTTTGAATGAGAAGCTACAAAGTTTATTTATTTTGTAATCCATATGTATTGATAGTTTTGTCACTAAAATTGAAAAAGGGGGAGATTGTTATAGCACTGCTCGGTCGAACTCGCAAGCGTTGCTATCTCAAGCTTGTTTGTCAAGTTTATTTGTCAAAACTATAAGTATTGATTTCTAGTCTACTTATATCTAAGTATCGGATTAGGATAGAAAGTGTAGTTGAGCATTATACTTCACGACGTTTATCATTTGAAGACGAAGAACTACTAAAGGGATCTTGTGGAACTTCATCAAAAAAATGTATGTGGAGACTTGAACTCATCTATCACTCAAAAGTATATCTACTCTATCTCTTATTTGAGACAAAATTCGTATATCTATATAGACTTCAATTATACACATTTGATATTTCGAGATGAGTTTAACTCGCTTACATATTTCTCGAAATATGTGTTGGTAAGCTTTCGCTTTAACCAAGTTCATCTTATATTCTTGACGAAAGTCAAAAGATGATCATGTGAAAATCGCCTTGTAACATCTTACATGATTTATGTGAGACATTCATTTGATATAGACTCAGAACGTTTCGTATTGATCATTCGATCACTTGAAAATTGCTTTGAAGCTAATAGTTTGTGTGAGACAGCTATTGACCTCTTCCAAGAATGCTTCAATGATTGAAATGGGAGTTTAGAACGATTAACCAAGATTGGATATAATCATAGTATGCGTACTTGCATATGTGTAGTCCAAGACCGGAAATATAGTATGCATACCCGTGTGCGTACTGGTTGGTCAGGTGAAGTCCGGGAGCTATAGTATGCATACCCATATGCATACTGGCGAAGTCAGTTGAAGTCCGGGAACTTTAGTATGCGTACCCGTAGGTGCACTATATTAAACTGAGCTCGGATGTGAACAACAGTATGCGTACAAGTTTGCATACTGGCGAACACAGTCCAAATCCGGCTACTTAGGTATGCGTACCCTTTTGCATACTTGAGTAGGTTATGTTCTAAAATCGGTTTGTTCATGAACTAATACATTTATATATTAAGATATGCAATCTTTTGCAAACCGTGTCTATAATGTTCATGAATTGATTCGAATGAATCAAAATCGATTTTGCTTCAATTGTGTCCTGTATACTTCTATGAGAATATAAAGAATTGAACAATTCTAGGACTAGTTTCATTTGAGTCATTTGAACTAGTTATGGTTAAGATGAATATGGTTGATATGAAAGTGTTCATATGGCTAACTTCGGTTAACTATTGCTGAGCCAACAATGGTGTACACGTTTAGGTACGGTTTCTCATATCTAAATGAAGTCACTTTTAATTTGTATGTAACAAGCTAAGTTCGATCTAACAGTTGAAAGATATTAGCTTGAGTCTAATCAGGTTTTCATCTAACGATGAATATTGAATGCTTTGTTACCAAGGTAACATTGATTGCAAACCCTGATTTGAAGACTATATAAGGGAGAACTCTAGCAACTGGGAAAGATAATCCCCACACCTCCCGTGTGATACTAGTTGCGACTAGAGTCGATTCTCCTTTAACTTTAAGTTTTTCCAAAACCCTGTAGGTTAACGATTTGAAGACTTCATTGGGATTGTGAAGCCAGACCCAACTATTATCTCTGTAGTTGCATGTTCTGATCTTGTTGTTTTCTATCGTGATTGAATACTATCTTCTCTAATATTGGATCGAGATTTAATCTCCGATAGACAAGATAAAAAGTAGTCACAAACATCTCTGTCTCATCGTTTGTGATTCCACAATATCTTGTTTTTCTACCATACGATTAAGATTATTGTGAGTTAATTGGTTGTTCTTCGGGAATATAAGTCTGGTATATCAATTGGTTCATGTTCACCTTGATTTATCGAAAGACAGACAAAACTCATAGGTATATCTGTGAGAGACATATTTATCTATTCAATAGACTTTTCTGTGTGAGACAGATTGGTTTATCAAGTTTTTGACTTTGGGTCGTAGCAACTCTTAGTTGTGGGTGAGATCATCTAAGGGAATCAAGTGCGTAGAGTCCTGCTGGGATTCAGAGACGTAAGGAGCGAAACTATACCTTGATCAATATGAGATTGGTTATGGATCAACTACATTCCAGTCCGAAGTTAACTTGAAGTAGGCTAGTGTCTGTAGCGGCTTAATACAGTGTGGTGTTCAAATCTGGACCAGGTCCCGGAGTTTTTCTGCATTTGCGGTTTCCTCGTTAACAAAATTTCTGGTGTCTGTGTTATTTTTTTTCCGCGTTATAATTGTTTATATAATTGATATATCACAGGTTGTGCGTAAGTTCAATCAATTGTGAATCCAACCTTTGGTTGTTGATTAAATTGATTGACACTTGGATATTGGTTTTTGGTACCCTCCAAAGTTATTTCTTATATTCAATCGGGCTCGCAAATTCCTATTTGTTTGATTGCAAATTGAATCGAGAAATTGAGATATAACTCTTTGATATACTTTTCTTAAGATTGAGTCTGACTGTCTAGTTGATTCTATTGAAAGTATATTGGAGTTAGTCCATACAGATTGCTAAGAGAAATATTGGGTGTGGTTGTTAGACCCCCTGTTTTTTCACTATTTGATACACTATTTGGGATGAATCGCTAAAGGAACGAAGAATTGTTATGTTCAACCAACAAAATTACTTACATTATATCGGTCTTATGCTACGTGAAGATTTTCCATTACCTCCAGTGTATAGGTTTCATGAAGACTCGGAGATCACCAATGAATGGATGAAAAAATACGAGACCAACATGAATTTATGGGAAGAATTGGTCTCCGGATCAAATGAATGGTCTTCGAGTATTGGAGTGCATGTTTTGAATTGGTTAAGAAGATGAACTATCCGATGTTTGTATTTTGTCGCTTTCTTATATTGTATATTGCAGTTTCAACCAAGCTTAATTAATGAAAGTGATTTACTTTTTTTCGTTAAATCATGAAATGAACACCATAATCGTCTTACGTGCATGTGCTTAAAAACCAATTCTGTGTCTACTATTCTAGAAAAATATTCAGAATCGGCTTATATGTTGTACCATACTAACCGATTCTGAATGCACACAAGAGTCGGCTTATGTTGAATTTCGTAAATACCAATTCTGGAACAACATAACCTGGAATTTTTTTCAGAATCGGTCTATGTGATTTCTCATATAATCCGATTGCAGTTGCAATAAGTTACATGAAAATGGACAAATTTTAATGGAATAATGGAACTATATGTCCTCCTACATACACCGATTGTGGACCATCTGCATCAACCATTAAAATTCAAACTTAGTATATTGCGACAATAAACCAACACGGTACTAAATTACACCACTGATTTTGTAACTGCATAAAATGAAATTTCTCTATTTCTTAGTGCGAGATTCAACTATCAATGCGGCTTCGAAATGATAAAACGACTCTCCTCTCCATTTGGTATAAGCACCTGTGCCACAAACCTTTCCCCTATGTGCTTAGCGAGAAACTCGTTATACTTGCAGGACAATTTCTTAACATTAATTGTCCTTGAAGAAACGTAGTAGGGTCGATAATTATGACGTGGCGGGTTGATAATTATGACGTGGTTTCTTGAACTTACCGTCCATCTTTGGAACGAAAGAACGTGACGCAACTTGAATCCAAAATATACTCTCATGTTGATGTTCTTCGAGAAGATCCTTGACTATGTAATATTTTTAACCTATTCGGTCTCTTCCTCAACATCCTTTAATCAATGTATTAGTTGGATTTGGTCTTAACCTCGTTTCTTTGCATTGAGTATGTCTTCTTCTTCCATCGTAGGACTTGACGATGATGCGGTAGTTCGTTTTCTTCTTTTAAGCATGTCTTCAAATGAGTTGGTGGTTGATGATGATGGAGTAGTTCGTTTGCATCTTCTAAGTATGTGCTCAAATGAATTTGTAGTTGATGATGATGGATTTGACATATTTGAATGAAAATTAAGTAGTGGAAAAAGATTTCTTTTAATAAAGTAGTATATGATAGAGAATAGGTGATCCTCTTTATATACACAAGGGGACAACGACTATATTCTCAAACAAAACTAGCCGTGAGCGCAAAGAAAAAAAAACAAAATCCAGTAATCGGAGTATATATCGAAGCATATAGATTGATTTCAGTAATCGGAATATTGGATAAACCTACAATTACCGATTCATACTTTCTAAAAAAACTCAAACATGATTTTTCAATCGGTCAATATACTCACTAACGTAAATCGATTATGGGTCTAACGTTCTTCGGGTTTGATGAACAACATGGGAAATAAATTTTACAGCTTCAACTAAGTATAGTTGGCTTTATATAATATAGTTTGTTCTTGCTATTTTAATCTGATTGTACCAAATGATTGTACGTGTATATATACACATATTTATTATACTATTAAGTCGAATCATTTTTCATGCTTCAATAATTAAAAGGAAAAGAAAAAGAAAGGCGATGTCACGGTATTGTATATACTCTGAAGTTACATATAATAAGGTGGTTGATGAGTATTTATCATCGTAAGGTTTGACATTTTGTTTGATAACCGGCAAATGTAGCGGAATATTCAGTTTATTAATTTTGTAAACTAATTATTGATCATGTGTTTCGCTTAAATAATCGAACTCCAGAACCCTTTGTTTCATTTTTATTTCAAAATTTGTTAGCTGATTTTGTATATTCTAAAAATCATGTTTGGGAGAATATGCAACATACAGAGATTAGATTGGAAAAGATGTACACCAGCATTAGTATCATCACAAAGAAGATCACTTATAGTCTTATGGATCATGTGTTTTGCTTCATTGGTTAATTATAATATGGCAAAGAAATGTTCTAATTGATGGATTATGGGGTTTGAAAGTTGATGCAAAACCAATGCCTATGTTGGTGGTAAAGGTGATGGGGTTACTGAGAATACAAAAGCTTTTGAGAAAGCGATCATGGAGATATCGAAGTTGTGGAAAAAAGGTGGTGGGCAACTTAATGTACCACCTGGGGACTGGCTTACGGCGCCGTTCAATCTTACTAGTCATATGACTTTGTTTCTTGCTGAAGGTGCAACTATATTAGGCATTCAGGTGATATTTTCGTTCACGTTCTTTTTATTGTCAATATGCTGAATTTGTTTCAATGATAGACTTGCCGGTGGTTACTGTTGATTGTTCGTGAGTTGAAAATTTAGGAATTTTTAACCCTTTCAAGACATCAATTTGAAGTTTGAAATATGGCAGAACGAAGAGTTGTGGCCCCTTACGCCTCCTCTACCATCATATGGAGTTGGCAGGGAGCATGCTGGACCTCGATATGGTAGTTTGATCCATGGTCAGCATCTCAAGGATGTGGTTATTACAGGTTTGATGCATTTCTTTTGCATGCTAGCTGTGATAACCAGCACAGCAGCAATCTATATGACATATTTTGTGAATTTTTCTTCACTTACCTTACTACAGGCCATAATGGTACTATCAATGGATGTGAAAAGACAATAGTCCCACGTCACTAGTTTCCGCATAATTAACTTAAAATATAATTGGGAGGGCCGCTCCACCTCATGTTAAAGTATACGGGCATCCAATTCAAAACCAATTGGCAATGAGTGGAGCGACCCTTCCATATTATATTTTAAGTTAATTATGTGGAAACTAGTGACGTGGGACTATTGTTCTTTCACACCCTCTCTCATGTGTAAGGCTAGTCATTCGGCCTAACATGTGGACCTACGCACGTGCGGGTCATGGATGTGCAGGTGACATTCGGTCACGGTTCACCCCACGTACAGGTCATACGAGTGACCAGTCATTCAGTCACGGGTGCACATGTGACAAATTTGGTCACGGCCAAAATCGGGCCTGCACCCCGCGTACGGGCCTAGCTCTGGTACCATGTTAAAGTCTATGGGAATCCAACTCAAAACCAATTGGCGATGAGTGGAGAGGCTAAGAGATTATAAACTGCAGGATCTTAGATAACCCAACAATGTGGGACTAATAATCTCAACACGCCCCCTCACATGTAGCTTCATAGGGTGTAACACGTGGACAATAAATCGGGTGACGCGGAGTAAAGGTACGGTCAAATGACTCGACACAAATAACCTGGATATGATATCATATTAAAGTCTAAGGACATCCAACTCAAAACCACTTTGCAATGCGCAGCCCTTCCCTATTATATTTTAAATTAATTACGTGGAAACTAGTGATGTGGGACTATTCTACTCTGACAATGGACAAGGTCTGTCATGGTGGAAGAAGTACAAACAAAAGCTTCTCAGCTACACGAGGGGACTACTTGTGCAGATATTTGTGGTCGAATGACATTCATATCTCGAACATAACCCTACGTGATTCTCCTTTCTGGACTATCCATCCCTATGACTGCAAGAATGTTTTCATCACAAATGTCACCATCTTAGCTCCTGTGTTTGGAGCACCAAACACAGACGGAATAGACCCTGGTAATGATGCTTCCATGGAACTTGCACCTAACATTGTTTGCTTACTCCAAGCTCGCCTGTAAATTGAGTGCCGAGAAGCAGTTAATTTTAAGAAATTTTATGGTGCAAATTTTATTTTGTAGTAAAATAAAATTTGCACCACAGAATTTATTTTTGCAATTTTACTTCGGAGGGAGTATTTATTTTTGCTTCCTTCTCAATCTCTGAATTTTTCTTATATGCAGATTCATGTGACAATGTGGTGACAGAGGACTGCTACATAAGTGTAGGAGATCACGATATTGCAATAAAGAGTGGTTGGGATCAGTATGGAATTTCTTATGGCCGGCCATCTACAAACATTCTTATCCGGAACCTTGTTGTTCGTTCTACAGTTAGGTGAGAATCAGTCTGCAGCATATGCTAAAATTTAATGTTCCGTAACTTGGAAACACACTGATATACATATCCTGAAATTTTTCGTCCTGGCCATCCTTGGCTGATAATTTTGTGGATCGCCTCATTGCTGGGTAAAGCATTAAACCTGCAGTACATCTGTGCTTTAGTAGTTCTCATGGATTGTGGTGGCTTAAACAGCCAGCTGAGCTATTCTTGTTACCATTCAAGTCTGTCAAGTCTCCACCAGTGACATCGGGGAGTGGGGTCTTCTCGTGCCATGTTAGAGCTGAATCATTTTGTTTCATTTATTATCCAACAGTGCTGGAGTATCTATAGGCAGTGAGATGTCAGGTGGAGTTTCAAACGTCACGGTGGAAAATGTTGTTGTTTGGAGCTCAAGACGAGCCATGAGGATCAAGACCGCCGCAGGAAGAGGTGGATACATTCAAAACATTACCTACCAAAACATCACACTCGACGATGTGCGTGCAGGATTTGTTGTCAAGATTAATTACAATCAGCATCCTGATGCAGGATACGATCCCAAAGCCTATCCAGTCCTCAGTAACATAAGATTCATCAATATACATGGTCAGGGAGTAGGTGTGCCAGTCCGAATTCATGAGAGTCGAGGAATCCCCTTGAGAAACCTAACCCAGGAAATACCAATTGGTCCTACAAATAATATATTAGAGACAGTCTAGTCCAGTGGACCTAGTCAATTGTCTGTTTGGTCCTATTTGGCAATATAAATTATAATTTGGTCCTAAAAGTTATAGTTTGGTCATAGGGTGGTATCATGGATGATGTAAATGTCACCTTGTAGTGGAAGAAATACCATTTTGGATAAGGATCATATATATAGTCAAAAAGTAAGAGAGAATAAATCATTTTCGGATTTATTTTCTCTCTCATCTTTCCAGATCTAATCTCTATCTCATTTTCTTTCTTCTTCTTTTTCCTCCTGTTAATGGCGATTCCATTTTTCTTCTTGCTGCTGCAAACGATGGTGATGAAGGTGAAAATCGATTTAGATATTAGATCGGTAGTTGTAGACGATGAATACGATGATGTTGGTACTGTTGAATACGATTTTTTTAGTTTTTTTTTCTTTTTTCTGCTGTTGTTGACGATGAAGATGATGAAGAAGATGAAGATATGTTGTTCCTACTGCTATTGACGATGAAGACGATGGTGTTAATCTTGATTTTGATGATGATGATGAAGAAGATGAAGACGATGGTGTTAATCTTGATTTTCTTTTTTCTGCTGCTGTTGACGATGAAGATGATGAAGAAGATGAAGATATGTTGTTGATCCGGTTGACGATGAAGACGATAGTGTTAATCTTGATTTTGATGATGATGATGAAGAAGATGAAGAAGATATGGATCTGCTACTGTTACTCCCGTTGATGATGAAGACGGTGGTGTTTTTGAAGACGAAGATGTTGTTGTTGTTGTTGAAGACGATGAAGATGATGATGCTGCAGTTCATTCCAGAAATGAACTCTGCTTTTATATGGAGTTCATTCCAGAAATGAACTCTGTTTTTATATGGACTTCATTTCTGGAATGAATTCGGTTTTTTTAGGTTTTTATATAGAGTACATTTCTGGAATGAACTATGTTTTTATATGGACTTCATTTCTATAATGAACTATGTTTTTTTAGGTTTTTTTATGGACTTCATTTCTGGAATGAACTCTGTTTTTTTAGGTTTTTGTATGGAATTCATTTCTGGAATGAAGTCTGTTTATTTAGGTTTTTATATGGAGTTCATTTATGGAATGAAGTCTGTTTATTTAGGTTGTTATATGGACTTCATTTCTGGAATGAAGTCTGTTTATTTAGATTTTTGTATGGACTTCATTTCTGGAATGAACTGCTACAAGAAAATAAATAAAAATCACCGAAGGGTATTTTTATCAGTTTAATATTTTTAAATAATTATGTACCAAACAGTAAAAGCATTTGACCAAAGGACCAATCAGACATGGGCCCACCTAAAAAAGGACCAAATGATATTTTTCCCAAACCTAACATTCCGAGACTTTTCAGTTGGAACATCGTACAAGAAAAAACATAGCTTCCAGTGTTCATTTGTACAAGGTCGTGTAATTGGTTCAATCTTCCCAGCACCATGTGAGAACCTTGACCTTCATGATGAGCAAGGAAACTTGATTAAACGTAGTGCACAAAATGTCACTAATATAGACTACGAGTACTGAAGATAAGGGTTGTGGTGTGCCTGAGGCTCTAAATGATCATCGATATACCCAGCTTCAATCGATCACGTACCGAGCGGTAAATATAAGGAGGCAGATGGCGGAGCATTCTTAAGGAGCCTCATTCGCTGTTATTTACTAGTCATCCCCAGTTCCTCTCATGACAATGATGATATCAAACGCTTGTAGTAGTTTTCCTACTTGTGTAAGTAAACCCTTTTATCAGATTGGAGATGGCCAATTCCGCACCTCTTAGTCTAGCCCAGTGCCACCAACTACAGAGTAGTGGCAGACTTAATCCATCCAATTACTATATATTGGAATCATGATAATTTGAGCACCTACCTCCGCATCCACCTACTGCAAGATGCCTACTAGGCAATATTTTCTTTGGCCAATAGTTGCTGTCTGATTAGTGTAGCCGGCAGATTTATTCTTGGGGTTATACTGTGGTGCGTTGAAATACGAAATAATTCACCCATTGTAGTTTTCTCCCCGAAAAACATCTCACTGTGCCGGACAAACCTCTCTTCGTGTCAAGTGGAGCCCATATCTGGGCAGTGGCCTAGTGTGTACTTGGTATAGTGAATTCCAGCTTGTCTGCTGAGTGCTGACTTCTACAGTACTTTCCGATAGGACCCAAAACCGCATTGGGATTTTTAATAAAGTGTCCATCAGGGCAAATGCATCGAAGAAAATGCCCACATTTTTTCAAAATTAATTTAATGAGCATGCCGTTACCAATTTCGTCCGGACTCACCGTTTTGGTAAAATACCGTTTACTTTGTCAATTTATCGTCAAACGAGATGAGAAATTGGTGGGCATAATTACAAATATAATCTTTGGCCTAGAAATGGCTGAGTTAATCTCCTACCCTCCACGTGTTCTCTCAGTCGACGGCTAATGTTTCATTCATCTGTAGCCGTCCACGCGTATTGTATTATTAATTGACGGCTAAAGATCAGATGCATCACAGGAAAACACGTGTGAATGAAGAACACGTGTGAATGAAATCAATTAACAAAAGAAAACAGGTTAGGGTTTTGTTTTCTTATCTTCTTCACTTTGGTTTTCTCCGCCACACTCTCTCTCTAAAAAAAAATTGTCTCTGAAGAACTTATGATTCAGAGAAGAAACTTGTTTGATAGTTAGGGTTCTTTTTATAAACATCTCGTTCCCTCTCTTACCGTGAAGATAAAGAAGAAAAAACAGAAGTCAGCAGTTTCAAAAAGGTAAGATCGATAAACCCTAATTTTTATTTGATTAGAACTGTTCCTTTGTTTAAAATTGTTCCTTCGTTTTTATATGTTTGAATAGGGAATCGAATCCATGATGGGTACCGTGAATAGTTTCTATATGATTTTTTTTTCTTTTTTTTTTTTAAAACAAAACTTAATAATCCCGAAGAAAAAACAATATTATCCAGTTTTGTTCTTACATATGTTGTCCAATTTTGTAAGTGTTTAGGGTTTTAATTTGATGATTTTATGTAATTAGGTAGTTGTTTATGGAATTTTTTCTGTTAGGGTTTCAAATTGGGGATTTTCTGAATATGGGTTTGATTTCTATAATTAGGGTTTAAATTGGTATATGAATTGTTCAATTTCTGTAATTAGGGTTTAAATTGGGGATTTTTTGTTGCTGAAATTTTAAGTTGACTAATTCTTGTTATATATTTGTTCTGTTGTAGTGGACATGTCCATTATACATATAGAAACACTAGTGTGTATGTTGATATGAGTAAACTGACACTGGAATTCTCTCACATGGACATTGATAAATCTGATTTGAAGATGTTTGAGCAGATGTTGCGTGTAAGGTTAGGTCTGGCTGAGAATGAAATTGTTAACTTAGTTTGGATGGTTAAGCCAAGTTTGCCTCAAAGTTTGATGACAGAGGATGACTTTTACAAGTTTTGGGAATTAGCTGTGGCTGATGATAGAGATTGTATATCTATTACTCTTTATATACTGAATTCTGATTTTGGAGATGATGAGTTTTTAAATGTGGAACCACCACCAGTAACAACCATTCATGAGGCTCCTAAGAAGATTTGTAAGAAAAATAAGAAGCCAGTGTCTAAGGAAAAGCCAAAGCCACCTAGGAGGTCACCAAGGTTTCAAGACTCTTCTGTAGTGCAAAACTCACATCAACAAGGAGGTCCATCAAGGAAATTATGTTTTGTGGATTTGTTGAATGAAGTGGAGAGTCAAGCTGGTGGAAATGGTACCATTACAGCACAAGGTAGCAGTCAACCAAGTCAAGAGACTTTTAATCATGATTACTGGTCTAATAGAATACAAGGAAGCACTGCTCATAATGCAACACAAGGTGGCACTGTGGACAATGATGAGAATGAGTCTGAAGATGAGGACATTGTGCATCTAAAGAATGAGTCTGAAGATGAGTGTAACCCAGTTGAAGATCCAGATGCCCCTGCAATATTTGATAGTGATTCTGAGAATGAAATAGGTTATGCTGAATATGTAGAGACATATAAAGTTCCAGTTCACAATGAAGAATCAAGTAGCATTGAAGGTATTAAAATTTGTTAAACTTACATTGAGTTAGTAAATGTGCAAATGTTATTCCTGTTTTTAAGTTTATAACTTTCATATTTGTAACTTGCAGATGAAGATGGTAGTGGTGCTGAAGTTGAAGATAAAAATGATGGTGGTCTTGAAGTAGTGATTGATAAGGATGGTGGCAAACCTGTTTCGCAAAAGAGATACCTACCAGATATGAACAACATTGGAGAGGAATATGATCCAAATCTATTCCCCGAAGAAGATGAAATACTAGTACTGGACCCTGATAAGATGCTGGTAAAGTATGCCTTTCAAAACAAGCAACTTTTTAAAAAAACATCCAAAAAGATATTGTGTCAAAGAAAATAAACAGTTCAAATGTAAAAAGAGTTGTTCACAGCAAGTTAGGGCCCAATGTAGGTTCAAATATAGAGATGATTGTAAATGGTTTGTTTCTGCTAGTAGAGTTGAGGGTGAGTCAACTTTTGTTATTAGAAGTGTAAATTTGGAACACACCTGTGTTGGTGATCCAAAAAGTTTTAATAGGTCTGCTGATCCTGATCTTGTAAAAGATGTTGTGCTTGAAAAGTTGAAGCATAGCTCTGGGTCTTTCATACCAAAGCCCAGGAATATTGCAGAAGACTTTTCAATGACTTACAACATCAAAATTCCCTATATTTGTGCATGGAAAGCTAGGAATATGGTTCTAGAAGAATGGTTTGGTGATTATGAAGAAAGTTATGCTGAAGTACCTAAGTTCTGTTCAATGGTGGCTGACACTAACCCAGGATCTATTGCCAAGTTTACATATGGAAGAAAAGGTATATTCATAAGCTATTTAAGCATTTGTGTTTTTTCTTTCTTTATTGTTTATTTGGAAAAGAATTGATGTTGAGCTTGAATATGCATACTTCAAATTTGAGAGTATGACAATCTCCTTTCCTGGACCAATGAAAGGATTTCAGGATGCTTGCAGAGGTGTTGTGGGGTTTGATGCATGCCATCTAACTGGCAAGTGGGGTGGTGTCCTAATGGCTGCAAAAACACTTGATGGTGAGAACAGATTGGTTTAGGTATTTGTGTAGCAAGAAGTGAAACCAAAGAAAACTGGTTACTATTCTTGAGAGATATAGCACCAGGGATCTTAGCACATCACAGTGGCAGAGTCACTTTGATATCAAATCAGCAGAAAGGTTTGCTGGAAGCTATTGCAGAGGTGTTTCCTGGTTTTCCCCATAGATACAATTGGAGGTAATTAGGTAACTTGCACATTATTTTACACTGTGTCATTAAAGTAATGAATTGAACCTTTTGCCTTTGTTTGAATTATGTTGCAGGCACAATTATAAGAATTTCAAAAAATACTACAAGTCTCCAAGCTTGCACAGTGGAATGTGGAATGCTGCCAAAGCCTACAAGATACATCATTTTGAGGTTTGATTATGTTCAAAATTATTTATATTACATTTGTAGGGTATTAATGTAACAATATACTGATGTAGAACTAGTAATGTAAAAACACATGGCTGCTATGTTCAAAGAAAATGAAAAAGCTACAAAATATCTTATGGATCAAGGTCACCAGAATTCGGCTAGGTCATTTTTTGATCCCACTAGTTGTTGTGAGCATCTCAATAACAATTTTTCAGAATCTTTTAATTCTATGGCTACTGAATTTAGAGACAAACCTATAGTCATGCTTGGCATGTTGTACGGAGAGTTGGTGATGAAAATGTTCTCTAAGAGGAGGGAACAATATACAAAGTGGAAAGCTGGAGAATTGGTTCCTAAAGCTAAGAATCTTCTCAAAAAAATGCTTGCTATTAGTGAGAAATTTGATGTCTAACCTAGTGTGATTGGAGAGGTCTATTTGGTTACCAACAGGTCCACAATAAAAATATTCACAGTGAATTTCATAGAGAAGAAGTGCACTTGTTTGCAGTGGCAGTTTAGGGGATTCCCCTGTCAACATGCTATGTCTTCATTAAAGGGAATCTCACCAAATTGGGCAGAGTATGTATTATATTTTAACATTTATTGTGACATTGATGTTTTTTATTTCCCTTTAATTAGTGCATTTATGTACAGCATTGAATAATAACAAGGGATATCAAATTTTTTTCACTTGTTAGGTACTGCTCTCCTTACTATTCAGTGGATTATTAAAAGACCACATATGCTCCACATGTTTTCCCATTGAGAAACATATCTGACTATGCTGAGGTATTATTATTCTAAACTTTATGGGTTGTTGTGCATTTACTTTTTACTTTTTAATATTCCTTATTTGTAAGCATTTTAGGGTTTCATCACTTCACATCTCATCTTATTCATTCTCTTATCTTCTATGAACTTTTCACCCCTTGCAGCCACCAATGGATAACAAGATTTTACACCCTCCCAACCAAAGAAAGCCTGGCAGACCTCCAACAAAGAGAAGGAGAATTTAAGATGAACCTCAAGGTGAGGTGAAGAAAAGGAGGTGTACTAAGTGTGGATCCACAGATGGTCACAACAAGAGAACTTGTAAATGTGGTGATGTTGGTAAGAACTCAACTGCATATAGGCCAAGAACTGAGTGTGATGCTTCAGATTTATCCTTCACAAACACAGATAGACCTGAAACCAGCACTACAAGGGGCAGAGCAAAGAAGCAAGGGAAAGCATCATATGTTGGTGAGTCTTCTGCACATAGAAAGCCACCTCTAGTACCAAACACTCAAAGTAATACATCTGCAGGACCTAGCAACACACAAAATTTCAGTCAAGCTTTTGTTGGTATTGGCTATATGTCTCAAAACATTGTTACTGTTTCAAATGCAAAGGGAAAGAAGGGAAAGGGAAAGAATAAGAAGTAAGGGTTGTATGTGTATGTGTTTTTAGTGTTGGATCTGTTGGATCTGTTATACTTTCTCTTTTTTAAAAAAAATTTCAAATGCTTTTTGGTCTAAACTGGTTTAGTGGTGACAAAAAAATGTTGTTATGTTTAGTTTGAAGTACCTTTTAATATTAATGAAGTTTATTAGTTCAAAGAAATATTGCAGATTACATTGTAATTTTTTTGGTGAATTCCTTACATATTTCTTTGACATGAATACTTGAATGCATAACACTGTTTTTTACAGCAATGAATAGGTGGTCAGAAACCCATCTAAAAGCATCACAATCTGTGCAAGTTAGGAAAGGTATGTTAAAGTTATGCTCATTCTTACATATTTTCAGATACATCCATGATTTGTAGTGAGTTTTGAAGCACTGCAGATTATGCAATGGGCAGTTGTTGAAGGAGTGAGCAGCTTCTCCACCAGCACAACAACATATCTCAACAGGTAGCTTGATGTCAGAACTTCTGACTGCATCAATGGCTAAAGCAAACTGTTGATGGTGGTTTTTAGTTTAAGGTTAAAATCGTAAAACCTTAATCAAATAGTGACGTCACATTTGAGTAATAATGTCGCCACTAGCACATTTATTAAACCATAAAACATGTCTGCGTTAAATTACCGGGGTACCTTTTTTCATGTAAATGCTATGCTCCACGGCAGAGCCCTCGGTACTGACTGGCATCATCTCTACACATGCCAGCGGTGCATGCTAGCCAAACATGCCAATCACGTGTGCCACATATTTTAAACTAGGGTTTCGACACGCTAAACCCTAATAGCCACAACTCCGCACCAAAGGCATGCCAACCATGCCAGCCACATCTCCGTGTCAAAGGCATGCCAACCATGCCAGCCGCACCACCGTGACAATGGCATGCCATGTCAGCCACATCTTCGCGCCAAAGGCATGCCAACCATGCCAGCCGCACCACCGTGCCAATGGCATGCCATGCCAGCCACATCTCCGCGCCAAAGGCATGCCAACCATGCCAACCGCACCGTCGTGCCAATGGCATGTCATGCCAGCCACATCTCCGCGCCAAAGGCATGCCAACCATGCCAACCTCACCACCGTGCCAATGGCATGCCATGCCAGCAACATCTCCGCGCCAAAGGCATACCAAACATGCCAGCTGCACCACTGTGCAAATGGCATGCCATGCCAGCCACATCTCCGTGCCAAAGGCATACCAACCATGCCAGCCGCACCATAGTGTCAATGTCATGCCATGCCAGTAACACCTCTGCACCAAAGCCATGTCGGCCATGCCTCCATGCCGCTAGTTACCAAAAGAAGGGTTGCAACAATAAACGGCCACCCTTCCTTTTGAGATGCAAATCTTAGCCGTCCAAGTTCGCCACCAAACGTGTGGCAACTTTTGGCCCAATGACAAGCCCTAATTTTGGCCACGCCTAAACTATGCCAAAATCCTAGCTTGGCCGCGCCTAAACCATGCCAAAGCCATGACGGTTATGCCTCCTTGCCGCTGGCTGCCAAATGAAGGGTAGCAACAATAAACGGACACCTTTCATTCTGAGATGCAAATCTCAGCCGTCCAAGTTCGCCACCAAACGCGTAGCAACTTTTGTCCCAATGCCAAGCCCTAATTTTGGTCGCGCCTAAACTATGCCAAAACCCTAATTTTGGCCGCTGATAGACACATTTTTGTGTCTAATTTTTCCTCAATGTTCTGTATTGTTGGTACTCGATTTCGTACTTATTATGGTATTTTATGTGTTTGTAGGTATTTTTGGGAAATTCGGTTGGAAAAGTTGCTCGAGGCACCCCCAGAAAAGTACTAAAGGCACCCTCATTTTGGATAAGGGCCACCCCAGGGCACCCCTGCTGTTAAAGGCGACCCTACTCTGGATAGGGGGCACCCCCTTCTTCTTCATTTGAAAATCATTTTCGGCGGAAAATATTTCATCATCACTGCACGAGATTTTAGGAAAGATTTCTGGCAGATTTTCATGGATATTATGCTACGATTATCTTGTCACTTAATCAATAAGTCGCATGACGTGTGTTTTTGGAAGGAAAACAAGGAATAAAATTTTCCCATGAATGGTTGTTGCGTTAAACGGGGTAGCAAATATTATCGGATTACGCTTGAGTTATAAGAGCATATTACGTGGGATTTAAGAGGATATATTCTCTGAAAATTTGTTTCTATCAAATCCAGAGAGAGTTTGAAAAGTTTCGGACAACTCAGACGTGTATAATAGAGGAAAGGAGAATAAAATCTCCTAAACTTTAATACAATATTTTCTGGTATTTACTCGAGAGATTGATGGTCCTGTGGTGTATTTATAGCTGAGTTTGGAGTCAGATAAGGAAATGGAGCGTTAGGGGGAAGAACAGAATGGAGAGAAATCAAGTTTGAGAAACCTGCTGTTGTTGCTGCCATTAATGAACACGAAGAACATAAGATGCCTGTAGACAGTCGTTCATGCTACAGTGACAGTGAAACATTAGTTGTATCGTTTTTTGTAACAGGCATAATTGTTACAAATCCGGTTTTTCATCATTTCTCCCCTTTACATCATTTGTAAACCATTTTTGAGCATAAATAAATTCTTTGAGAGGGTTTTCAACATGATGAGCTAGACCCCATCGCTGGGACGACGGACGAAGCTGAATTTCATCATATGGTAAATTTAATTAATTCCTTATTTACTTTTTGCACCGATTATAAATGATTTATGATTTCTATTAATCAATTGTTATCTTGTTTGATAGTGTATGCTTAGTCTTAGGTGCTTTTGATACACTATGCTTGTAATTTACAATTGATGTTTTACGAAATCTATTTTGGCAAAGAATAGAGTTAATATTTCTTGTGTTTGGAGCTATAATTGCCTAGGATTAATTTCTGAACCACTTGAATATGAAAAACAATGATATCCCGAGTCCTAGTGAATTATTCATCCCGTGAAATATTTTGTATACAATTTCTTATTTTTATATTTAAGCCTAGAATCAATCTCAACTAAGTCTGAGTGAACGACAACTCTATTTACCACTATCAAAAATACGATCATTTTGGCGGCGCCGACGCGGTTTTGTTTATAGATTTGTTTTTAGGTTTTATTTTATTTGTTCTTTTTTACGCGTTTTGGTATTTTTGTTTGCTTTCAGATTTGGAGCTAAGCTAAAGGGAAAAGAGAAAGTGCTGAAAAGAAAGGAAAGGCCCAAAAAGGAAAGAAAAGAGAAATCCAAAAGGAGTGAAGAAGAAGATTTTGTAAATAATTTTATTTTTATTTTTTAGAAACTGTAATTAAGGTTTTTTATTTTTGTAATATTTTATTTTTGGACATTTTTTTATTTTCTTTTGGACATTGAACATTGGACTTTATTTTTAAAACCCTAAGGAAGGGTTAGTTTAAATATAAACTGCACAGGGAAGAACGGCGATTACGATATCGCCTCGGCCCCTCGGGTTCGTACACTGACATCGGAGTCGGTGGCCCGAGTCGACTTCAACGGTTCATCCCCCGTATGGAACGGGAGGTAAGAATTCTAAACACCCGCGAATCCCCTGTCAGCAGGTTTACTGGATGATTTTGTATGCATATATGTTGAGGACCTGAAATCGGATTTAATTTTCTAGTAAAGGTCAAGGCTTGGCCAAATCAAGATAAGGACTCGGATTTCATCACTGTTTCCTTCTTGCCCGCCTTAGGAACACGTAACCTACGCGAACCTAAGCCTTAATATTTGGACTAGAACGAGACCGATAAGGTAACGAGCTTATTAGGAAAGTCGTTCGAAAAATATTGGTTACTCTTTTGAGCATTCTTTGAAGTTCATGATGGTTTATGTGAGTTGAATACGCCTCCTTGTAATGTCGGTGAGGCCTTGGGTATCAAAGCTCCACTGAGCTTCCCTCGTCTCTATTCAACTTACTTTAACTCGGATTGATTCCAAAGAGGTTTTCTCAGATTGTAACGAATTCCTTTTCGCAAGAATAGAAGCTAGTCTAGAAACAATCTAAGTGAAGCCATCATGATTTTTGTTTGCTAGATAAAATAGGCTTGTTGTGGTCGAGTCAGCCTTGTTTGTGCTTGTTTAGAATTCCCTTGCAGTTAGGATGTCGAACTGGTATAGCCAATACAATGATTATCCAACTGAACAACATGGACATTACTCTTTTTATGATCATAGTGTGAATAGTGGTTGGGCAGGCCAACCTTTTCAAGTTTTTGGGTCATACCATGGTGAGCCCAATTACTATCCACACGTGCATCGGTCATACGGGAAAAAAGATTATAATACTAGTTCTTAATCTTTAGAGGATACAATCAAACTATTGAAAATTAGTCCTTTTTATGATCCTTCAGTTCATATTCCTTCTCTAGAAGAGTCTCTCAGGAATTTAGCTGAGTCATCACGTAAGTTAGCTGAATCGACATACAAGTTAGATGAGGTGAACAACCTAGTTATGGACAAAAGAACTGCAACAACGACTGAATCTTGTTTGGAAGATATCCTCAATAGGTTAAGTGAAAACTTAGATCCAACACTTAGGGAGCTTTATTTAGAAGAGACCCTTGAGAGGATAGTTGAGTCGACACGTAGACTTGAGTTAGAGACGAACGAAAGTATTGCTCGAAATGACGTGAATTTCCAATATAGTGTATCCAATAATACTCTTGAAAATTAGGATAGTTATTTGCATAATCAAGATATCGAGGTTAGAATTTGTGACACTCCTTGCGTAGATGAGGTTCAGCCATTTCCATGTTATGATAATGATGAGTATGATGTGGACAATGTTGATAAAGAATCTGAAGTATTTAGGCATGGTGATCAGGAATTTTTTACTCCTATTGAGATTGATAATGATAATGATATTTCTGGTTCAAATCCCGATAATTTTAATTATTATCCACCTATTCAAAAGGACGGGGATTTGACTAGAGATAATACCGTTTTAGACGAAGTTGTACTTCCTTTTGATTACGAAGCCAATGATGGTTTAGAGGAACTAGTTTATCCTGAGAATATTTTTTTCGAGTCTAGAAATTTAGAAACTCTACTCTTAGATGAAAATGAACTAATAGAGATGAGTAAGGATGAACCTGACTTAGAAGAATCAATTGACCATTTCCAGGAATCTGATGACCTAGAAATTAGGGAAGTTGTGACTGGTTTTTCTAGAGACACTGAAAACTCTAAGTTTGGGGGTGATCATCATTCTCCATGTACTTTAACTCTTAGAAAGGTCCCTCACTTGGGACTTGACATATGTGCCTCAACCATTTTACAAGATTATCTTCATACGCGTTTTCCCGAACCTAATAATGTCCAGGAAGAAGTTCAGTTGTTAGAAACCCATCCTATGGTTGATGTGGTTTACCCAGGCTATGATACCCAAATTGATTTTTTTTTCCCACCAAAAACTTTTATTCCAATTTTGGGAACGCTTGAATTTGAAATGTGTCAGTTATTGAGTTTTGAGACTAAACCTAATTACTTTAGGAGATTAGGGTCGACACATTTTTTTAAGGAACACCACCACTCTCATTGCATTGTGGTGAGATGTGTGAATCAAATCTGATTGACTTAGAGGATCCCCAGTTATTCAGGTTATTATTATGTGTTTCTAAGTTTGTATTTGAGTTTTTCCAGACTCTAGAACCTGAACATTCGGATCTAACTTATGAGGAAATGCAACCCATGGAAATATTTTATCTAGACCCTGTTATAGAACCTGAACCTGAACCACATCTAGATGTAGTTGTCTTAAACAGGAAACTAGACAAGGTTGTGCTTTATTTGTTAATTTTCTTGGCATGTTGCAAATTCCTTTTACTTGTGATATCTCTATTTGGTTTTGGTGATCCGCAGTTATTCCGTCTATTACTTTATGATTCCATGAGGTGATTAATTCCTTCCGATGTCTGGCTGAAGACTTTAAACTTAGCACTTCTTGGGAGGTAACCCAATATCATGCAACACGGTAATATCCTTCCTTAACTCTTTTGCTTCGAGTGGTAACAGTTTCTCCTTGTTCATTCTTTTAATTTTATCTTTAGAACATTGAGGACAATGTTAGATTTAAGTTTGGGGGTATGGGAGAAACTTTTTAGTTGGAATAAATAAACTCCAAAGCCTAGAAATTTATGCTTATTAAGGTTGGCATTAACCAATCTAAGTGGACGGGAACATCTTGGTTGTAGGAGTTGAGGAACTAATCTGATTAGATGGAAACATCTAAAGAGTCTATTCATAAAAGCACAGAGCTCGGGTGTTAGAATTAAAAAAGGCAAGAAAAAAAAACATGGTAGTTTCACCATATCTCGTTGAATCCTAATCCTTCAGTTTTTATTTTTTTAAGTGACTTGGTGGGGCACACGATTCAAGTTGTTACCTTTGCTAGGGTGAATTAGGGTGATTGAGATATCAAAAAAAAAATTGAGACCAGATCAACTGGAATAAATTCAATAAAGTCGACCACTGGTGCCCTTGTATATGCCAGTTGTGTTGACCTAGAGTTAGGTTTATCGACCACTGGTCCCCTTGTATATGCCAGTTGTGTTGATATTAGTCAGACCGGTATCTCAGTCCATTAGGATAGGTTCATCTTGGCAGAGGCTTTCAGACAGAAATGGGAAACACCGTTCACTTTAAACCATCTACTTTTATCTTTATCCATCTTCTTAATCTTTCCATGTGATTGGTTGACTCCGGTTATGATGTCCAGAAACTATCTGAGTAGAGCTCTGTCACTTATATATGAATTTTAGTATGCTGAGTGCAAACTCGTGTACAGCAATTGGAATTTCGCATCAGGGTACTTCCTCCTATAGTCAATGAGAGTATGCCAACCAAGGAGATTCTTTGGTGCCTTCCAAGGTTTTGCGTAGATAGCTAGGGTCTGGAGTAAAGGTTTTGTGGGTACACCTCTGGTAAACCCTCCTGATATTAACTCGATCGCTAGGGCCACGTAGCAAGTTAAGATTTTATTTTTCCAGATTAGTTTTGCTCGAGGACTAGAAAATAATAAGTTTGGGGGTATTTGATAGACACATTTTTGTGTCTAATTTGTCCTCAATGTTCTGTATTGTTGGTACTCGATTTCGTACTTATTATGGTATTTTATGTGTTTGTAGGTATTTTTGGGAAATAAATATTTTTGGAAAATTCGGCTCGAAAAGTTGCTCGGGGCACCTCCCGGAAAACTACTAAAGGCACCCTCATTTTGAATAAGGGCCACCCCGGGGCACCCCTGCTGTTAAAGGTGCCCCTACTCTGGATAGGGGGCACCCTCTTCTTCTTCATTTGAAAATCATTTTCGGCGGGAAATATTTCATCACCACTGCACGAGATTTTGAGAAAGATTTCTAGGAGATTTTCATGGATATTATGCTGCGATTATGTTGTCACTTAATCAATAGGTCGCATGACGTGTTTTTGGAAGGAAAACAAGGAATAAAATCTGCCCATGATTGGTTGTTGCGTTAAACGGGGTAACAAATATTCTCGGATTACGCTTGAGTTATAAGAGCATATTACGTGGGATTTAAGAGGATATATTCTCTGAAAATTTGTTTCTATCCAATCCAGAGAGAGTTTGAAAAGTTTCGGACAACTCAGACGTGTATAATAGAGGAAAGGAGAATAAAGTCTCCTAAACTTTAATACGATATTTACTGGTATTTACTCGAGAGATTGATGGTCATGTGGTGTATTTATAGCTGAGTTTGGAGTCAGATAAGGAAATGGAGCGTTAGGGGGAAGAACAGAATGGAGAGAAATCAATTTTGAGAAACCTGCTGTTGTTGCTGCCATTGAACACGAAGAACATAAGACGCCTGTAGACAGTCGTTCATGCTACAGTGACAGTGACACATTAGTTGTATCGTTCTTTGTAACATGCATAATTGTTACAAACCCGGTTTTTCATCATTTCTCCCCTTTACATCATTTGTAAACCATTTTTGAGCATAAATAAATTCTTTGAGAGGGTTTTCAACATGATGATCTAGATCCCATAGTTGGGACGACGGACGAAGCTGAATTTCATCATGTGGTAAATGTAATTAATTTCTTATTTACTTTTTGCACCGATTATAAATGATTTATGATTTCTATTAATCAATTGTTATCTTGTTTGATAGTGTATGCTTAGTCTTAGGTGCTTTTGATACATTATGCTTGTAATTTACAATTGATGTTTTACGAAATCTATTTTGGCAAAGAATAGAGTTAATATTTCTTGTGTTTGGAGCTATAATTTCCTAGGATTAATTTCTGAACCACTTGAATATGAAAAACAATGAAATCCCGAGTCCCAGTGAATTATTCATCCCGTGATATATTTTGTATATATTTCTTATTTTTATATTTAAGCCTAGAATCAATCTCAACTAAGTCCGAGTGAACGACAACTCTATTTACCACTTTCAAAAATACGATCAGCCGCGCATAAAACTATGCCAAAATCCTAGCTTGGCCGCGCCTAAACCATGCCAAATCCATGTCGGCCATGCCTCCATGTCGCTGGCTGCCAAACGGAGGGTCGCAACAATCAACGGCCACCCTTCCTTCTGAGATGCAAATCTCAGCCGTCCAAGTTCGCCACCAAACGCGTGGCAACTTTTGGCCCAATACCAAGCCCTAATTTTGGCCGCGCCTAAACTATGCCAAAACCCTAATTTTGGCCGCGCCTAAAACTATGTCAAAATCCTAGCTTGGCCGCGCCTAAACCATGCCAAAGCCATGCCGGCCATGCTTCCATGCCGCTGGCTGCCAAACGGAGGGTTGCAACAATCAACGGCTACCCCTCCTTATGAGACGCAAATCTCAACCGTACAAACTTGCCACCAAACCAAACAATTTGTGGCAACCTCTTGGCTGCGATACCGAAGTTCCACGGTTTGTGTCAAACCCTAATTTGGGTCGCGCCAAGAGCCTGCACGAGCCGCGCTGGCCATGCCTCCATGCCGCTGGCCTCCAAACGGAGGGTTGCAATAATTAACGGTCACCCCTCCTTCCGAGAAGCAAATCTCAGCCGTACAAGCTTGCCACCAAACGACTTGTGGAAATCTCTTGGCTACGCTGCCAACTGTTTGGCCACGGCACGCACTTAGCTATGCAAATTCTTTGGTGACGGCACCAAACCCTAATCATCCATACCAAGAGCATGTGCAAGCCATGACAACACCATGGCCATGCCACTGGCTACCAAACAGAAGGTAACCACAATCAACGGCTAACCTTCCTCTCAAGATGCAAAATATCGGTCGTCGAAGGTCACCACCGAAACGGAAAGCCTCTCAATCTTAACTTGCCAAACAGTAGCAACATGCTACACGTTTTCCACGAAAACACTTGAGACATCAAAACATGTCACAAAACTGGGGGATGCTCATCAGGGTATTGGTATGGCGGTTTACAGCGTGCGGCATACACTACACCCGTTTCAAGAAAATGTCATAAGAGTGGGGCGGTTAGTAAATACAGGAAGTAATGGTGAAATGTTTCTTTCATTATGGAAACATCAATTCTAGGCGTTACCCGTTACCGCATTCTTCCATTTACTCAATTGTTTCCACTTCTTACGAGACCTGGGTACGTTTTTGTTGCGACTTGTATAAATAGGTCTCGTCTATTTCCACCAAAGGACAGGTTTTTTTGGTCAGGAGAATACAACACTCAGAAATCACTTGTTAGCTTTCCCATCTGTTAGCTTTCCACTTTCTGGTACAAGTCGTCAAACAACTACTCTTCCAGAATCAACTATTCTGGTCTCAATACTCTCTTCGTTTCCCTCACTAAGACCAACCCTTCTCCTTTACTTTGTGACCGAAGCAAGTCTGGAACGGCCATTTCTTGGTTTAGGACGAACTTGTACAGATTGATCTCTCGAATCAAAGTACTCCCTTGCAGTACATTTTTTTAGGGTTTAGACTCGTTTCTCACCCACGCACACACGAAATTACCGAAATCAGCAGAAACCGTTTTCACCCTCAAACACAAACCATTCAAAGTATGTGCAGGTAGGATTTGAGCACCTGAAGAACATTTTACCATCTGTTTCTCTTGTGTTTGATCTAAGTAACTGCCTTACGCCATTACAAGGTATGTGTTTATACCGAGAATACATCCATGGACAAACCTTTGATTCATGGCTACCAACATCATAAATTGAACATATATTTGCCTGTTTTTCTTCACTAACCTTGATGTTGTTGTTTCTACTACTACTAGGAGAATGTTTCACACTTCTGCTCATGTTTGTGTATGTTATTGTGTATGATTTGGATGAATTCAGGGTTCACCACTGATTTTATGCAGATTCAATGAGAATAAGACCGTTATAAAAGGGGGTCAAATCTGTGTCGTCCGTTTTTCCATACAAGATGGTGACACGTGTTAGCCAATCGTTACTAAAGTTTGCATGTGAAGAGTACATGAACCGGTTTTGTACTGAGCCACTGTTCCAGATCGGTTATAACTGATTCAGGGGCTATAAGGTCTTTTAACATGGCCGATTTATTGCCACATGTCAGCTAACATTCGTTACCCGTTTTTTCAAAAAAAAACGGGACGAAAAGGTCAATTGATGGGCATTAAATTAATTTTGAAAAAAACGTGGACACATTTTGTTAAGTGCATTTGCCCACATGCGCACTTTATTAAAAATCCCAACGGCATTTCATTAACATTTATAGTCAAGGACGGTCACTGGCTCGCTCATTGAGCCACCTTATTGGCGACTTAGACGACCAACCGAGTCATTAGAGGGAACCTCTTCAGTGTCATAACCAGCTATGACAAATCAATCTTAATTGACTCGATGTGGCACCAATTATAAGATGATGGGCCTCCGTCTCTGACTCACATGATGATCTTTTGTGCCACTGTAGGATTTTTGCGGGCCGACACAGATTTGTGAAGGGTTTTTATTGTCAGAAATGCTCGATGAACGGAGCGGAAAAACAACAACAAAAAACAGCCACACACAAAAGCCACCCCTACATGTCTCCCGAGGAGTTGGCCCACTGGAACCCACAAATTGCAGAAAAGAAAAAAAAATATTTGTGAGCGGCAGTTTTGCTTTAGTTTTTTCCCTCGGCTCATATAGAACCACTGTTTTATTATTTGGTCATAAGGATCGTTACCCAAAGAACGCCATTGACCACACGCGAAAAGGGGTTACTGAACTTGAAGATTGACTTTGAGGAAAACTATTAACAGGTACACCCTCTTATAATGCACGTAGGAGTGAAATGGTGTGAACTGTGAACTGGTCCAAGACAGTATTTCCGTTCCTGTGATTAACAATGGAGATTTTACCAGATGATTCATTCCTTCACCATGCTCCTCACTGTTTTTATGCCAATCACCTTTTAACTGTCGGGCCAAACATGGTTTCCACGTATCAGTTGATTAAATCAATGATTTATTTGCACAGTGCAGTGAATGCACTTCAGTGGAGAACATCTGCAACCCGCAGTAAGGCGAGGACTGTTATCCATCAATTGGCACTTGCTGACGATTTAGAAAAAGCAAAATCAAACACCAGAGTGGACAGACAAAATTAGAAAACCAAACAGTTGTACTGGCATGTAAAACAGCACAAAACAAGAAAACCACAAAACCAGCAAGACAAAGATGCATGGTAAAATCAAACAACACCACTGGAATCTAGCCTTTGTTTTGTAAGCGGTGGATAGGATTTTTTGTGTTTTTTTTTGTTAAATGGGAACTTTTTTCACTCCTCCAGGAATCTTATGTTTCCAGCAAAAATATAAAAAGACGAAGCAAGAACCTTGCAGTATATTATTCTGCATCAACACATACGGAGCAAGGCATACTTTCCAAACCAACGTATTACTTCACAGTTAAAACTTGTCAAACCAGTGCATGCCAATTAACTTAGCAATTAAAAACTTTCTAAGACAAGGAAACACGTAGGTAGAACCAATTAGAGAGATTTGTTCATCTTGTAAATCATCTTACTGAAAGATCACATATCTCTGCCACTTGTAAATTCTTCAAAAGAAGAAATAAGATATTTGAAAATACTTCAAAGTGGCCAATCACCTTATCGACAGATGCAGGCAAATTAACTTATCAATCAAAAACCTTTCTAAGACTATATTGAGGACAAATTGCCATCTTGTCAAAATCATCCTACCAAAAGATCACAGAACTCAGTCAACTCTTCAAGAAACTACTTACCTTAGGGTTTAACAACTAATAATCCTTTGTAAGCATAGTCATCCCTATACAAAGGTCATGTTATACGGAAACCAAACTTCTCTTTATCAAGCAGATCCGCACCCCAAATCTAAAACACAAACAGTTGTAGATGCAGTAGTGAAGCAGTAGATGTAGTCAAGCAGGGTGAAGGACAACCCTTTTGGAGTAGCACCTCAACTCACAACACAAACAGTAGTGATGCAGAAGTAGTGATGTTGAAGTGGAGGACAACCCTTTTGGAGTAGAACCTCAATGCAAAACATTAACAGTAGTGATGTAGAAGTGTAGCAGAGAAGCAAAACCCAATGCAGTAAATTCCAACAGTGGTGCCGTTTAATTAGCAGAACCGCACCTCAAGACAAAACACAAACATACACATTTTCTTAAGAAGATTCAGAAATTATTTACCATCAAACACCTAAAATGTCACAAGCTCCTTGAGTATACTAGAAGCATAAAACTAACAATAACGCATATAGAAAGTAAAAAAGATGACCTCTCTTCAAGATCCACTTAGCTGAGGAGTGTATATTCATGCTAAGCCGCTAAACAATTTGTAGAGGCCACTTAACGATGCACAATCACTTCCACTGTACCATTAACTAGATTCAAACAATAATATTATTATGAATTATCACTAGTTATATAAGGCAACCGGCTTCAGCTCCTGCTCCGCTCCCGTCGATCTCTGAAACAATTATTTTAATCAGTATTAACCAGTAACATTTGGACGATTTACGCTCCAAACCCGAAAATTTAGCAAACAAACACCAAGATCAATGTGCAAACGTAGAAGAAGCAAATGTTAAAACCAATGACATACCCATTTGAATAAGGTGAGTCACGACGTGCATGGCGATATGGAGGTGGAGACCTGCTAAAGCTACGGCCTCGTCGAGGTGTGATGCTACGACGTCGTGGAGGTGGAGATCTCCTTCCATGGGGGCTATAACTCCTGCAGCAGAATGGAGCTTTTGTAAGCGACAAAAATGCTTAAAGCACTATTCAGAAGATTGGCCCTAATTTAATGTCACGCGCCAGAAACAAGTAGCTAATACAATAATTTAGTAGGATAGCTCCAGAGGAAGAAGATAGCAGACATCTGCGGCTTCTAGTGATGACCTAAAAGATAAACTTGATCAGGTTCGACAATATTAAGCCGCCAATGTGGTGTTGCAAGACATTCTAAAGTTGATACAGGTAAGCTATATGTGAAAGGGTCAACTCTGTCTTGTGTGAATAGAAAAATTAACTTAAGAAACCTCTCTAATTAACGAACCTAGTTAACATGGGTATGAATTATTAAAGACCAAATAAGTGGGTGGAGAAAAACATTAGACCTTCTCCCATAGCTGGGGCTTCTGCGACGACAAGGACTAAGACTTCTGCGTCGTCCACTCCCCAAACCTCGTGATCCGATACGCAAGCGACATTCCTAGCGAAGTGACCAGGCTCACCACACTCATAACATTTCAAATCCTCGCCTCCACCGCGCCCCCCACGTCCACCACCACCTCTTTCACCACCAGCACGACCTCCACTCCCCCCTTTTGAATTGTGAGATAGCTCTACACGCCAACTGTTCTTCCCTGTAAACCGAATCACATAACAACTGAAACACTTTTACACAAAAGAAGTAAGACAAAACAGAGCCAGGAACAATCCAACAAATTGTAACAAGTATATTATATTTAGAAATATGTTATCCCAATGGCAGCCGTAAAAACAATGATATTCCAGTTCTCAAGATCATAAAGAAAAGACAAATAAGTATCATGGTCAAACTTGGCTCCCAATTTAGTAATAAGTTGCAAGAAAAGTATAATTACCATCCAAACCACGGATAGCATCCATTGCATCTCTATGATCATCAAACTCAACAAAAGCATAACCAGGTGGTTTTCGTGCAACCCAGACACTGCAATTATTTCACCAATTCCATAAGAAAAATAAATCAACAACAGAACCCTATGAAAATTAAATCTAGCATACATAATCACGAGAAAAGGATATACCTCTGGAGAACACCGTAAACCCTAAATTCATCTTCAAGTTCTCTCTCCGAAACGCGAGGATCCAAATTTCCAACATAAACTCGAGACATCCTTAAGGATTATATCAACCTGATAAAAAATAAATAAGAAAAGAACGAAATCAAATGATTAATTCTTTCAAACTAAGAGATGAATAAAGGACGAAGGTTTTGGGGCTGACCACGAAGTTAAAACAGCAGGATCTAACGAACCCCCACTGACTAGAGAGTTTATGTGAGAGGAGCGGAAAGATTTGAGGAAGAATTTTCATAGAAGGCTCTTTTAAAACCCTATCAACCAGAAGAAGATTTTTTTTGTGCGCGTATCTTGTAATTTGTATGCCTCAACAAACACGTACACTTTAGTGACGTGGTCGATGATATTCGGGAACACTGAACTGAATACGTTACGGAGTGGACAGATGTCAAACCCTTAACCCAGGGCGACCAGGGTCGAATCAATCGGAAAAAACTGTGAGCATGTGACGACTAATAAGGGCATCAATCCATACAGAGGGACAATGGTATTTTTTTATTTGGACGGAGATGTATAATTTAGATGGTTCTGATTGAGGCATGTATTTAAGTTATTCAGTTACATTTCTGGCATATAGAAAAATGATCCAGATAAATTAATTCACAAACTGCTTTTACCTAAGACAATGAATTAGATTTTCAATATGCATTTATTTGGGAGTTATTTCTCTCATTTAATGTCAAACCGTTACTTTTACATTCCTCCATTAACTCCTCTCATTAACTTAACTCTTAATTTAATCCCTTTTATAATCAAATTCCTTCCCGAAGGTTCATCATTTGCACAACTCTGTTCCCAAGGTATAATTCACTACTGTTTTGGTTGATTGAGATAATTGTTGTTAGATTTTCTCTTTAATTTTTTGTTTAACATCAATGGATTCATGGTGCCTCGCGCCTAATTTTTATGTCATTTATGCAGTCAAAAGATACTAATGAAATATTGTATTTGATCAGTTTAATTTCTCTTTAATTCTTTTCATTAACGTTGTATTTTGTTATCTCAATTTTGTTTTTTTCATTCGCAGTCAAAAGATATTGATCAAATATGATTGCTATCTATTCATTTTCATTCTTATGTTAGTTTTTTTTTAATACCATACCATTTAATTTCTATTTTTTTTTACAATTTTTTTTTCTCTGGATAGGGAATTCTCCGATTAGACTTTGACTTTTTCAGGCCAAAATCATAGGATTTACATGGAGTGAAAATAAATACGAAGAAAACGGCGATTTCACTGTTATTCCCTTAACTTTGATCGGTAAATAACATTTCTTAACTGTTCATACTCTTAGTTGTATTAGAGTCGTGTACATGTTTGTATCAAATGTATTGAAGTTTCTTGATTATATTTTTTATTCTTTTAATTCTTTATATCATATAAACCTTGAAATTACATCTCTTCATATTTATAACATTTTGATGGTTTACAAAGTGAGAATTTGTTATTATCTTAGAAGGTCATCTTAAATTATTTATACATAGTGAGGAAAAATTGTAACGGTCTGACATTAAATGAAGATTAAATTAAGAGTTGAGTTTATGGACGTTTAATTTAGAATAAAAGTAAAGGTTTGACATTAAATGAGAGGAATAACTTCCAAATAAATGTTCATTAAAATCTAACTCATTGTCCTAGGTAAAATCAATATGTGAATTAATCTGGACCCTTATTTATATTCCTAAAATGCGGATTGAAAATCTACATGTCAATTATACATTGATACGAGCACACGGTCAGTAATCATTTTTGAAAACAATTAGCGGTTACAAAAATTAATGCAGATATAATACTTTTTAAGGATATGAAAGAAGAGTTCCCAGCGCAGATTCAATTTTTAGAATTTCGAAAAAAATTGCACTGATTATTTTTAGCATAAAATGACAATCTATTTAAATGATGACTGAACTGCATTTGTAATTTGGAATGCAATCGACAAGTTAATTTTATCAAACTAGGAATTTCTATGAGTTCCCGCTTGGGACTTTAGATTTTCAAGTGTGTTGGTATTATTTGCAACAACTGTGAATGGATGGTTATATATATCAATTACAATAAATGAAACTGGGTGGAGTTCCAGTGTACACGCTTACATTGGATATCTTAACCACCAAAAAAATTACTCTATGTTGTATATATATATATATATATCAATGTACATCAATATATGGACATCCTAATCACCATTCAATAAGAAACCGCTCCCGCTGATGTTAATGATATCGATCAAAGCTTCAAATTCAGTTTAAGAAAGATTATCGTTCCCCCAAATTTCGCACGCTCAGCTCATGGTATTCTCCCAAGAAAAAAAATATATAACCAACACCAAAACAACCCATAGCCCCGTGCCGTTACGGCACGGGTCATACCCTAGTTCTCATCTATCTATAATATAAGGGACAATGGTGTTTTTCCTGTTGGACGGAGATCCACAGTTTGAACATATAAAGGACGACCCAGATTAAGTCATTAATATGTGTTTCGAAATATACAGTTTAGGTACATAAATGACGGCTAAGATCTATTCATGTTTTTTTACACTCTCGCTTTTTTTTGAAGGGGAAAAGGGCTCAAGAAGAGCCCAACATTTAATAATCTCAATTCTTCATCTCTGTAAAAGAAATGAATTCGAAACTGTGGATCTCAGTCGTCTTTTATGTACCTAAATTGTATATTTTGAAACACATATTAATGACTTAATCTGGACTGTTCTTTATATGTTCAAACTGTGGATCTCCGTCCAACAGGAAAAACACCATTGTCCCTTATAATATGTGTCGGCACAGAAATGGACGGACAGTTTGCTTTGTTCCCAGTCACATACTTATTCTAGGGAAGGTATGTCATAAATGATGGAACAATATATTTTAATTTTTGTAAGTTGTTAAAAGATCGAATCAAACACCGGCCATTTATGTGCGACTCCGGTAACAGACGTTTGATAGAACAATATATTTTAATTTTCCTAAGTTTTTAAAAGATCGAATCCAACACTGGCCATTTTTGTAGAACTCCAGTAACAGGCGTTTGTATCAAGAAGCTTAAGAAGATGCTTCACAAGTATACAACTGATTCTTGATTAGGATCTTAATTAATATTTTGTCTTTGATACACTCCTTTTTTTGCTTATGTGTTTCATTTTCGGAATTAAGGTGGTTTTGTATGATGATTTTGTGATTAAGTTTGGGTTTGATTGAAAAAATTACAGGTGTTGATTCATCGGCTATTGATACACATAATGCACGTAAGGATTTGGAGACTGTAAAAACAGCAACGAATGCTATGGTTTTACAAATTATTTAAAAAACCCAAGAAAGACGATGGCAACGGACAAAAAATGGTGGAAGAGCTTGAAAAGGTTAGTCTTATTTCGGTATGCGAACGACGGATGGGATGTTAAAACTCGCAGTTCAGATAGGCAATGAGCTACCTGCTTGACATTTTTTTTCTTCGCATGTGCGGCGTAGTGAACTAATGATATCAATTATTATATAATTCGCTTTTTGGTGTATAAACTTCAAGTTCAAGTGTCTTGATGAATATTAATTTTTATTGTGTGACTGCAGATTTGAGAAAATGAGCAAAGCTGATGGATGGTGGAGAAGAGGTAAATAGCAGTAATAGATGACAACAAATTTTTCTATGTTTGTCCTCAAATGCAGATAGCTTTTGGGCCTGCATATTTTTCTCAATTGAATGCAGTTGTTGTTGGTTAAATTTCAACATAGAAGTCATTAACAAGCTGGTTAGGACAAGATTAGGAAATTGATGTAATCCTAAGGGAATTAGAAGTCATCTAGTTTTAAGAAAAGGAAAGACATGTAATAAGGTAATAGGACTAGGAAAAGGAATTCATAGTTCTATATATATATATATATGATCACCAAAGTTGTGGTTGATCATATGAGCAAGATTAGAGCTTGTGTTTAGTTTTGAGAGATTTTCTAAACATCAATAAAGAGAGTTGTCTTTATATAAGCTAAGTTTCATCTTGCAGTTGTTATTAATTGGTATCAGAGCGTGTTTCTGAGCCATGGAAAACGAAACCACCATTGTGGGTGTAAAACAGTTCACGCCACCATCAATACAAGTTCCAATCCTCAACGCCACAAACTACACAGTATGGGCCATGAGAATGAAGGTACTGATGAAAATCTACAAAGTTTGGGGAACAATTGATCCTGGTACATTGGACCCAGACAAAAACAATGTTGCCATTGGATTACTCTTTCAAGCAATACCAGAATGTCTTGTTCTACAAGTTGGTGAACAGGAAACTTCAAAGAAAATTTGGGATGCAATAAAGGCACGTAATCTCGGAGCTAATCGAGTTAAAGAAGCCCATCTGCAAACCTTCATGTCTGAATTTGAAAGAGTGAAGATGAAAGACACTGATACTATTGATAGCTTTGCAGGAAAGCTATCAGAGATATCCTCAAAAGTTGCATCACTTGGACAATCCATTGATGAAGATAAACTGGTAAAGAAGTTTCTCAATAGTTTACCAAGATCCAAGTATATTCTTATCATAGCTTCTCTCGAGCAAGTCTTAGATTTAAAGAAGACTAGCTATGAAGATATAATTGGAAGATTGAAAGCATATGAAGAGAGAATCCTCGATGAAGAAAACAATGGAGAAACTCAAGGAAAACTCTTGTACACAAACTCTTACCAACAAAACTCTGCGACAAGAGGAAGTGGTCGTGGAAGAGGTGGTAGAGTAAACAGAGGCCGAGGAAGGGGAGGAAGGTTTAACTCACAAGATAGAACAACAAGTCAGAATGATCAAAACCAAGGGAAATAAAAGAAGGATAGATCAAACATTATTTGTTACAGATGTGATAAACCAGGACACTTCTCCTCTGTATGCCCTGAAAGAATACAAAAGATGGAAGAAGCAAACAAGAATGAAACAAGGGAAGCAGATACAGCTCTTTTCATGCACGAAGTTGTATTCTTAAACGAAGGGAAACTAATACCAAAGAACTACGAATCAAAGGATGGTGAAGAAGGAATCTGGTATTTAGATAATGGATCCAGCAATCACATGACTGGTAAGAGACACTACTTTTCTGAACTCAATGAGAAAATCAAAGGACAAGTGAAGTTTTGGGATGGATCTTCTGTAGAAATTGAAGGGAAAGGATCAATTCTATTTCAGAGCAAGACCGGAGAACAAAAGCTTGTCACAAACATCTACTTCATCCCAAACTTACAAAGCAACATTCTAAGTTTAGGACAAGCTACAGAAGTTGGATGTGATGTTAGAATGCGACAAGATTATCTAACAGTTCATGACCCAAGTGGAAGACTTTTAGTTAGAGTCTCACGCTCACAGAATAGACTCTACAAGATAAGTCTCATGATTGGAAGGCCATTGTGTCTGAATATGAGATTGGAAGATCAGACATGGAAGTGGCACGCAAGGTTAGGACACATAAGCTTCAGAACTTTAAAGGCAATGTCTCAAAACAAGATGGTTCGAGGACTACCACAGATAAATGATGAAGCAAAAATCTGTGAATCATGTTTAGTTGGGAAAAAAACTCGTCAAGGTTTCCCAAAAGCAACAACATTCAGAGCCTCAAAGCCATTAGAGCTTCTTCATGCTGATTTATGTGGTCCCATTACACCACAAACCCTTGCAAATAACAAATACATATTTGTTATTATAGATGACCTCTCAAGATATATGTGGTCTATTCTTATGAAATAAAAGAGTGAAGCATTTGACAGATTCAAAGCTTTCAGAAATCTGATAGAAAAAGAGTTAAAAGAGGAGGTCAAAATGCTTAGAACTGATAGAAGAGGAGAGTTCACTTCCGTAGAGTTCAACAAGTTCTGTGAGTCAAATGGAATCAAAAGGCAACTCACAGCACCATATACACCGCAACAAAACGGAGTGGTGGAGAGGAGAAACAGGACTCTAATGGAGATGACAAGAAGTTCTTTAAAGGCTATGCAGGTACCTAATTATCTATGGGGAGAAGCTGTACGACACTCCACAGACCTAATAAACAGGATACCTACGAAAGCTCTGAAAGACATGACTCCATATGAAAGCTTGCGAAAGAGAAAACTAAACATAGATCATTTAAGAGTGTTTGGTTGCAAAGCATACGCAAAAGTTGATTCTGCAACTCTTAAGAAACTGGATGATCGATCTCAGACTCTTGTGAATCTAGGAATTGAGCCTGGATCCAAAGCTTACAGATTATTCAATCCAACAAAAAAAAGAGTGATAGTGAGTCGAGATGTGGTATTCGATGAAAAAGCAAACTGGAACTGGAAAGAAACTAATGATGGACCAAGTAGGGATCCAGGAATGTTTCACATGAGATGGGGTCAAGTAATTGACGAAGGCGAAGGACCCATAATCATCAATACCAATGGAAACAATGATGTTAATCAAGAAGAAGAAGAGAATAATGAAAACACTGAGAATAACGAAGAAGTAGAAGAAGAAGAAGATATCGATGAAATAACTCAGCCCATTCCACTGCGAAAATCAACAAGACAGATACAAAAGCCACAGTATCTGGAGGATTATGTTCTTCAAGATGCAGAAGAATGTGAGATAATGCTACTTTCTGTTAATGATGAACCAAGGAATTTTCAGGAAGCAAAGGTCTCGACTAAATGGACACAAGCATGTAGAGAAGAAATTATTTCAATCAACAGAAACAAGACTTGGTTTCTAGTTGATAAGCCAGGTGGGGTAATAGTGATTGGTCTTAAGTGGATCTTCAAAATAAAACGGAATGTTGATGGTACTGTCAACAAATATAAGGCAAGACTTGTAGCTAAGGGATACGTTCAAGAATCAGGCATAGACTTTGATGAAGTTTTCGCACCAGTTGCTAGACTAGAGACAATTCGTCTCTTAATAGCAGAAGCAGCATCAAACTCATGGGAAATTCACCACTTAGACGTTAAGACAGCATTCTTACATGGTTAATTGCGAGAAGATGTGTATGTTGAACAACCAGAAGGTTTTGAAGTAAAAGGACAAGAGCATAAGGTTTATAAGTTATCAAAAGCTCTATATGGTCTAAGACAAGCTCCTCGAGCCTGGAATACAAAGTTAGATCAAATCTTAAGAGAAATAAGATTTGTTAAGTGCTCTAAAGAAACATCAGTATACAGAAGAGAAGAAAAGGGAACGCTTCTTGTGATTGCAGTCTATGTAGATGATCTATTTTTGACTGGAAACTCTCTTAAGGTGATCAATGAGTTCAAGAGAGAAATGCCATCAAATTTTGAGATGTCAGACCTCGGAAAACTCACTTATTACCTTGGCATAGAAGTCCATCAAGGAGTAGATGGGATTCAGATTAAACAAGAAACTTATGCAAGGAGAATTCTGAAAGAAGCAGAACTTGAAACTTGTAATCCAACTAAGATACCAATGGAGTTTGGACTTAAAGTTTCAAAGTCACAAGAAGAAACTGAGATTGATCCAATGAGTTATAGAAGAAATGTTGGATGCCTTAGATACTTGTTACACACCAGACCAGACTTGGCTTTCTCTGTGGGAGTAGCAAGCCGTTATATGCAGAGTCCACGCAAGTCTCATGGTGATGTAATAAAGCAGATATTGAGATATCTAAGAGGAACAATCAGCTATGGATTGAAGTATGGTCGAGGAGGATCAAAAGGAATTGTTGGGTATAGTGACAGCAGTCATAATATTGACCAAGATGATGGAAAAAGTACAACTGGTCATATATTTTATCTAGGAGAAACACCTATTACATGGTGTTCACAGAAGCAAGACACTGTAGCCCTCTCATCCTGTGAAGCTGAGTTTATGGCTGCAACGGAAGCAGCTAAACAATCAATATGGCTTCAAGAACTGTTGGGTGAAATCAAAGGAAGAGAACCTGAAAAAGTTCTCATCAAGATTGATAATAAGTCTGCAATTGCACTCACTAAAAATCCAGTGTTTCATGGGAAGACGAAACACATTCACAAAAGGTATCATTTCATACGAGAATGCATCGATAAGGAGGTCATTAACGTTGAACACATACCAGGTACTGAGCAGAAATAAGATATATTGACAAAGGCACTAGCTCGGATCAAGTTTGAAGAAATGAGACAATTGATTGGAGTACAAGATATGTCACGGGTAAGGTTGAAGCTTAACGGGGAGAATGTTGGTTAAACTTCAACATAGAAGTCACTAACAAGCTGGTTAGGACAAGATTAGGAAATTGATGTAATCCTAAGGGAATTAGAAGTCATCTAGTTCTAAGAAAAGGAAAGACATGTAATAAAGTAATAGGACTAGGAAAAGGAATTCATAGTTCTATATATATATATGATCACCAAAGTTGTGGTTGATCATATGAGCAAGATTAGAGCTTGTGTTTAGTTTTGAGAGATTTTCTAAACATCAATAAAGAGAGTTGTCTTTATATAAGCTAAGTTTCATCTTGCAGTTGCTATTAGTTGCAACTATGTGGCGCGGTGGCACCTTATCTGACCCCAAGTCAGAATGTTGCATGTTCTATTGATTCTCCTTCATAATCACTGTCTAGATGATATGGTGGTTTTGCAAGCCGTTATTAGCTTCGTTTTCTGTTGAAGCGCACAACAAATTCTGAAAATGTAAGGTAGTTACTTTTAAAGCTACTATTTAAATTCTTTTGTTACATGTTTTTTATTCCTACATTCATATGCTTTAGATCAGAATTTTCCAAAAATGTGTTTCTTCTAATACATTATTAGCTAACACATGTTTCTTTGAATCCGTTAATTTGACGTTTTAAGAGGTTATTATATGTTACCATGAAAATGGTGTTGCTCAAAGGCAAGTTGATAACATTTTCTTGCTTTAGAGTATTTCATGGAGTGGAACAAAACTTTCATACTAAAGTTGTGCACAAAAATGCCCTGTCAGTATTGCATTTCCTGCAGGACAAACTAAAACCTATATCCTGGTGCTTATTGGGTGTTATTTTAAATAATTTCTTTTGGTTATCTTACTATATATCTGATCATATATGTTTAAGCTGCATGTCTAAAATAATTTTTTCATTCAGATTCTTAAACCTTTTTTTTGTCTTTCGATAAGACTCTTTGAACTTTGATCTCCATCTTTTGATTTAGTGCACATGACAATTGTTCTATAAATGCACACGACAATTGTTCTATCGATTATTGTTTTTAGTTTGATCAGTTTGTTTATGTAACAAGAGCCTCATGAATATACCCTGTGCTCTTTGTGAATAACAACACTATATTTTAGGTTGTATTATTAGATTTACATGTTTTAAATATTGGATCCAGTCAGCAGTATTTACATGTATTGGTTTGTTATAGTCGGATTATAGACTTTTTTGTATTGCTTTTTTTTAAGCTTATACTCTGAAATCTTACGAGCACCTGACAATGGGAATTTTTCCCGTCTACCTGTTTTACAATCATATTGAGCCAATTACTTATAGGGATCAAGCTTGCCGTTATTCATAATTTGATCCTCTAGTTTCTATCATTTGTACTTTTACCTCGCATTAATCAGGACCCTAACCAAATAGGCCTCACATGGTGTTTGCACCTACATATAACTAAGTTCAAAAATTGTTAAATACAAATTCATTTTTGTTGCAACCAACGAAAGTGCAAAATCATAACGACCGTTCTGGCATAAGTGGCTCCCAACTTTTTGTTTCAAGCAAATCTCGCGAAAAAATATATCAATATATAATATCTCCTCTGTTTTTATTTTTCTGTTTTTTTTTCTTTTCCAGAAACAAAAATAGTATTTTCGAATAATAATTTTAAAGACAGAAAGATGCATAAACATATCTCGAGAAAACAATGATCATTGTCCATAATCAAATTTTTTGACAGGTGTTGATTGAACTTAAAACTACTTATTAAAGATGAAAACTCACCATCCCATGACCACAACACCTGAAGCTATAACTTTTCCTTCATGCTGATTCTAAATCTCATACCGAAGTTTTTACAAAACTTACTCACCTAATAATCATATGTTCAGGTTCATTATGAAAAACAAAAGATTGCACTGATAGAACAAGCGTCAAACACGTGCACAAGCTGACATTCAGAAGTAACAAGGACAAAACAAAGCCCGTGCCGTTATGGCACGGGTCATACCCTAGTCTATAATACAAAACAGAAGGGGTTTTTGAACCACCAACGGATGGATAACATTTTAGAGACAAACGGATGATCCGAGCATCCCAGTCTCATCCTAGCCATTTACATCTAACGAACGTAAGAGTTGTAACATTCTTTCATTATGGCTATATGCATTGATAACCTTCATAATTATCTCTACACTAATTAAAAAAAAATGTCCCACCAAAAAAATAAAGTGGACAATTAAAAACTAAAACCATGTAGAACTCATATTTTTACACTCATATATTGAAAAAAAAATCCTTTCACCATATCTTTAAGAAAATCAGATTAGCCAAACCTTCATCAACCTGCAAAACACAAAGAACATTGAACATTGGCGGTTACAATGTATAAAACCCAAACAACAAAGAATTTTAGATCCTCTTTTTTAAAAATACAAAGAATAATTTTCATTATACTCATTACAAAGGGAATAATCGAAAAATGAAATACATATCCATAAAATGACTCATCAAAAATTTACTCTTAAATTATAGGCCTTATTTTAATTTTAGCGCTCAAATAAGCCATTCTTCACCAGCCTTCAAAACACAAATAACATTAGAGCATTTGAGGTTGCAATGTGTAAAACCCATAGAATAAATAACTTTAGGTCTTTTTTTTTTCAATACAAAGAATAATTCCCATAAATTTTATTATCTTAATAGTCGTACCTTCATGTTCCCCTGAAAAATGACCATGTTTTCATCTATAACAAATTTAGCATTCTTAGGAACATTTGAATATTCTTGATCCAGAACATGACTATCTTTTCGTCCATATAAACATGATCGAGAATCGTGGTGGCTTGAATTGTTACGGGGATATCAGATCTTATTCATTCGTTGATGTCATGAATAGTTTAATCAAACTCTGCTCCCTCTTTAAATTGAGACTCTTTGTCGTGAAAGGTGAGATATAAATGGATCGAGCAGCGATTTAGCCCTAGAAATGTAATCACAGAAAGTAGTGTTCTTGACCGTGTTTAACCTTAAATTTAAGAACGATGAAAAAATATTGATCGGGTATCTTTCTGCTAAGGTGCAATTATCGAGCTCACCCAGTTTACCGTTGATTTAGATTTCGTGTCCTCACGGTGGTCTGTTTCTACTCCAAGAAACATTACAAAAAGGGTCATCATAATTGAGGACATGCACTGCGTGATTAAGGTATACAACTCACTTTTATCTTATTTTAATTAATTATACCAAAAATACCATAATGGAGTCACCAGATCATATGGATAGTGAACACAGAACGATAGTCCTTGCGATCTAAGAATAATTTCTAGGAGGATGTAATTACATTTATTGCTCATCGAATGAAGATTCTGCATAATGGTCTAATTAAAACCACCAATCTTTGAGGATCGCAAAATAAAATATTTAATGCTAAAATAACAATTTTCCGAGATTTTTATGAAAAGCTATTATTTTAATCAGTTGAGAGTGTAACCGAATTTATAATTATTTGGATGAAAACTCTCTAAAATATTCGTAGCTACAAAATCACATGAGTCAAATTAAGTCCTACGATAGCGTGTAGTAATTATTAAAATCATTATGATCAAAAATTATTTCTTCTCATGTCATGCCGTTACGTCACGGGTTATTTATAGTATTCATCGTACTACCAATCACAATGTTAGAATCATTCTCATGTTTACCATTAAGGTTGTGACACATCATGTCTCAAATCTGGACCAGCCCCTGTTGTAGGCTGTAGCAAGGTCCGAATTAATCAGTAATTCCTACCACTGTAAATGGCAGGCCGTGGGTTCGATCTTATCAGCACCGACTAGGTCGGGTACGGACCCAAACAAACACTCTCAATTTCAGGTATCTGTCTCGTTTTGGCCGCGACCGAGACACCGAAACAACTTTATCTCGGTAAAATCCAGGATCATAATGGATTAAGCAAAAGAATATCAAGACTAGAGAACACATGACATACTAATTTTTGGTTTAAACAATTTTACCAAGTAAAATCAAGAGGAAATTGAATAAATACCCCTTCAATTCAGGGGTCTTCACAAATACCCCTAAGGGGTAAATTTTAAGTTTTTAGGGTCTAATTTTTGGGACATCTAAAATTATATTAATTCAATTCAACCTCAGTAGGAGGTTGTGTTGACGTTCGCGTCAAAAACATACTAATACATTTTCAATATCCAAAAAAAATACTAGTTCATTTTCGTTATCCACTTAAAAGATACTCTTTATGGATATTTTTACAAAGAAAAGAAAAAGGATGGATATGTAGATGACCCTCTGAAAAAGCGGGGGTCTAACAACCACATCCAATATTTCTCTTAGCAATCTGTATGGACTAACTCCAATATACTTTCAAGAGAATCAACAATCTTAAGAAAAGTATACCAAAGAGTTATATCTCTATTTCTCAATTTAATCTGCAATCAAACAAATAGGAAGTTGCGAGCCCGATTGAATATAAGAAATAACTTGGACGGTATCAAAAAACAATATTCAAGTGTCAATCAATTTAATCAATAACCAAAGGTTGGATTCACAGTTGATTGGACTTACGCACAACTTGTGATATTTCAATTATATAAAAAAATATAATGCGGAAAAAAAATAACACAGACACCAGAAGTTTTGTTAACGAGGAAACCACAAATGCAGAAAAACCCCGGGACCTAGTCCAGATTTGAACACCACACTGTATTAAGGCGCTACAAACACTAGCCTACTACAAGTTAACTTCAGACTGGAATGTAGTTGATCCCTTACCAATCTCACATTGATCAAGATACAATCGCGTTCCTTATGCCTCTAGATAGGGATAGCCATTTGCCCCAACCAAACCCATCCCCGTGGGTACCTGTGTGTTTGGGTAGGGTTTAACGTGCACAAATGGCGATGGGGTCGGATATGGGTAATACCCGAAACCTAGGGGGATTAAAGCCCCCGCCCCGCAGCTTTCATATTTTAGGGGTTTAGACTTTAAAGAAAGAATTTGTATCGAATTTTTATATTTCCACCACTTAGTCATCCTTTCTTTCATTTATCGTATTATTGATCGTTTATGCATATTCATTATTTTCGTTCCTTTGTTGTGATCAGATATATTCTCTAAAAGTTAAAAATAGAGAAAATGAAGCAAATAATGAAATGGTTACCATGGACGAAGATAGAATGAGGAAGGAAAAAGTTGAAAAATTATTAAGTCATTTAAAGATTCTTTTGTGCACTTTAAAATTTAAAGTGAGTTTCTGAATTTAAAATTTTAGAACGCGTTATTCTTACGTTATTATTTTTGTTTAAATCATATTTAAGTTTTGAATATAATTTTTTTTGTGTATTAACTCAGTGCTATGGATAACCCATGCGAAACCCGACACATATGGGTATTCCCCCATACCCGCCCCGCCCCAATTCATGTGGGTAACGGGGCGGGTATGGTTTTTTTTTTACGAACGAGGAAATGACTGGTATTGGCCTACCCGCCCCATGGCCATCCCTACCTCTAGAACCACGCCGGATTCTGCGAACTGGATTCCCTTAGCTGATCTCACCCATAACTATGAGTTTCTACGACTCAAAGTCGAATACTTGATAAACCAATCTGTCTCACACAGAAAAGTCTATTAAATAGATAAATCTATCTCCCACAGATATACTTATGAGTTTTGTTCCGCCTTTTGATAGATCAAGGTGAACATGAACCAGTTGATATACCAGACTTATATTCCCGAAGAACAGCCTAGAAATGTCAATCACCTCATAATAATCTTAATTGTATGGTAGCGAAACAAGATATTGGGGAATCACAAACGATGAATCGAAGATGTTTTTGACTACTTTTTATCTTGCCTATCGGAGATTAAATCTCGAGCAAATCTTAGAGAAGATAGTACTCAATCACGATAGAAAACAGCAAGATCCGAACACGCAACTACAGAGAAAATAGTTGGGTTTGGCTTCACAATCCCAATGAAGTATTCAAGTCGTTAACGTACAAGGTATTAGAAAAACCTAAGGTTAAAGGAGAATCGACTCTAGTCGCAACTAGTATCACACAGGAGGTGTGGGGGTTAGGTTTCCCAGTTTCTAGAGTTCTCCCTTATGTAGTCTCCAAATCATGGTTTGCAATCAATGTTACCTTGGTAACAAAGCATTCAATATTCATCGGTAGATGAAAACCTTATTAGACTCAAGCTAATATCTTTCAACCATTAGGTCGAACTTAGCTTGTTACACACAAATGAAAAGTGACTTTGTTTAGATATGAGTAACCGTACCTAAAAGTGTACACCTTTGTTGGCTCAACAGTAGTTAACCGAAGTTAGTCATATGAACACTTTCATATCAACCTTATTCATCTTAACCACAACTAGTTCAAATGACTCAAATGAAACTAGTTCTAGAGTTGTTCAATTGTATATAAGTATACATGACACAATTGAAGCAAAATCGATTTTGATCCACTCGAATCAATTCATGAGAAATATATCCACGGCATGCAAAAGATTGCATTCCTTATTATATAAATATATTAGTTCATGAACAAACCGATTTTAGAACATAACCAACTCAAGTATGCAAAGGGTACGCATACCTAAGTAGCCGGCCTTGGACTGTGTTCGCCAGTATGCAAACGAGTACGCATACTGTCGTACACTTCCAAACTTCAGTTAAGTCCAGTACGCGCATAAGTACGCATACTATAGTACCCGGACTTCAACTGACTTCGCCAGTACGCATACAGGTATGCATACTCTAGCTCCCGGACTTTACCTGACCTCACCAGTACGCACACGGGTATGCATACTACATTCCGGTCTTGGACCAACACATATGCAAGTACGCATATTGTGCTTAAATCCAATTATGGTTAAGTGTTCTAAATTCTCATTTCAATCATTGAAACATTCTTAGAAGACGATAATAACTGTCTCACACAAGCTATTATCTTCGAAGCAATTTTCAAATGATCGAATGATCAATACGAAACATTCAGAGTCAACATCAAATGATTGTCTCACACAAATCATGTAAAATGTTACAAGGCGATTTTCACATGATCATCTTTTGACTTTCGTCAATAATATAAGATGAACTTTGGTTGAAGAGAAAGCTTACCAACACATATTTCGAGAAATATGTAAGCGAATCAAACTCAGCTCGAAATATCAAATGTGTATAATTGAAGTGTATATAGCTATACTGAAAAGACGAGGGTACCCAAATACACCACAATATTTTTATTTGATCACAACATATTCAATCTCTACCGTGTATAAACCTCTTTGAGCAAAAATCACTCAAGGAATATTTCAACACCGTGTCCACTTGAAATAGGGTTAGTCCGGACTGGCCTAACACGTGTATAATTATATCAGACAAGTGGAGAAATCCAATACACTTTGTGTGATCGTCTATGGATATGAAATCGAGACAATAGTACAACAAAGCATTCACTTGATAACCGAAACCTTATAAGATAAATATCAAGTGCCTACTTAACGTACGAGTGTAATTACTTTAATTATAATATAAAAAAAATTATAATACGGAAATAAAGTAAAGCACACACCAGAATTTTGTTAACGAGGAAAACTACAATCTTGTAGAAAAACCCCGGACCTAGTACAGATTTGAATACTCAATGAATTAAGACGCTACAAAAAGTAAACCTGCAACTTCGTGTAGACACTACTAAGCAAACTTAAATCCTAGTTACTCAGCTTCAGAAGTATCCTTGTTTTGACAACATCTAGCAGAACCGAGGTTCTATATAGATAATTGTTTTGATAATATCTAGCAGAACCGAAGTTCTCAATAGATATTTGATACTAGATATCCTAGAAGAACAGGAGTTCTCTTTAGGACTAAATCAAATATATCTTTTTAATGGTTCACAACAACTTCTTCTTCAACACCTCAAAATTTTCAATCTTCGATTTGATCTTCAAAGTAACAATCTGCAAAAACAAACTTGATTCCTTATTGATTTGTCGCACAGAACGGAGTCTATTAACAATGGAAAATCAACGAATCTATCTTACAGTTATAGAAAAAACTTAGATCCGTAGAAACGTTAAATATTTGATTTAGTTTGAGTGAGCCTTATATCAGAAGAGAAGGTTCTCAAGAATAAACAAACTAGGTGCAATCAAAGATTTAACAACCGTTAGTCAATCAAATCAATCGAGAACAAAAGATAAACTGCAAATATCTAGTTTCCCACCAACGGTACACGCTAGAGCTTCTCAATCCCAAAGAAGACTTTAAACTGAGCGGCAGTAAGAGATTTCGCCTAATTAGGTTTCTCTCCTCTCCGAATAGGCGGTTACACCACTAACAACAACAAAGAGGAAGTCTGTTGTTACGAAGGATTAGTTTGCTAGAAAGGAAAACTTCAAGTATTTATAGACAAGGAAGTTTGGAAACCAAGGAATTTCCAAAACCGAAAATATTCTCAAGATATTCATTAAAGCACAAATTCGGTTTCCATAATTCCTGAAAATGCTCTGTCCAAAAATAATGATCGAAATCTCTCGGAAAATCTAATTAGTAAATGCACATTACAAATTCTTATATTTCCCTACAAAATGAAATTAATAACCTTAATTAAAAAATTCTTAACTTACTTATGTTTTGATCCTGGGATTTTATTCCTTTAGCTATTAAGGAATAACTTTGAACAATTAAAGAAATAAACATTCACAACACGTGTTTAAAGTATGTCGACATCCTTACTTTGTAAGTTCTCTTTCACACTTACAACCTTGAAACCGATTTTCCACACTTCCAAACAAGTTTAGAATTGGTTCATCTGACTTTCAAGAACTATGTGATTGATCAAACAAACTTTCAATCATAATCATGGGTTTAACGGTTCTACCAAAACAAGTTTCGGTTCTACCTCCATGTGAGTACTGTGCATAGTCACACTAGCTTTCCAAAATTCGGTTGACTGGGTACTAGGATCGGTTCTCATTTTCCTAAAAACGTGTTGCACATGTTCATAGGAACGGTTTCCCTTTCTGCTATAAACCTTGATGCACCCCATACAAGGATCGGTTCCCCTTTGTGATGCACCGCATGCACCTCTTACTAGGATCGGTTCCCCTTTCCCATATTTGGTCAGACATAAAATCACAAACCCGATTATACCATCTCAGGTGATTACTTAAGATCGGTTTCACTAATAAAAGTCATACCAATACATAAGTCAGGCCTTTGTTAATAGTTTTACCAAGAACACAAACAAGTCATGAGCGGTTATACTAAATCACACATATTGGTTGTTCACAATACATGCAATGAATAAAAATCCCAATAACGCCTGGCGATTTCCTTTTCGATTCATAAACAAGTTTATGAACTTACTTCCTTAAAACACATGTAAAACATTGTTTCCTAGGATGAAATCTTCACCTTATACCCATACATAATCACAATAGCATTCAAACGATTATGTCGATGTCTTATCTACAAAGTTTAATGGTCAAGCAATAAACCTCGCATTATATTCCTTAATACTATGTTTAACTAGAGTGCAATCATGCTTCACAGTTTTGTTTTCAATATACACGACTTGAAGACACAAGATAGATATGGAACAAGTCAAGTCATAGTTACTAACCTCAAGCTGAAGGATGATGTCTTTGTTGTCTTCAATCCATCTTCAGATCTTTGTGAGTAACTGGAGCACAATACTTCTATCATTTCTAGTCTAACCTATCGAAGTTGACTGTAGTTTACATAATAGCGACTCGAGTTTTGGAACTAAATATGACAACCAATCTTGACATACCAACGCTTGGTGGGTTCAACCAAGTAGTGCTCTAACAATCTCCCCCTTTGTTAATATAGTGGAAAAACTCTATTACATATGGAGATAAACGAATTACAAAAAATAATCATTAATCTTCATACACTAAATTCACATTTCAACAGCACAAAAACCTGGTATTCAAACCATAAATGCCGTTGTTGACATTATAATAACAAAGCTATACTACTCCCCCTAAAGGTAAGATAGGTAGATTTTCAATACACGCGTCTTTGTTATACCACGTAATATGATATGTTACTCCCCGTTAGTCTGTGCTTTCACTCTTTCGTTTAGATAAACGTTCAAGCACCAATGTTCTTTTCCTTAGCGATACCAATTAATATAAAATCAATGCCAGTATCAGTTGTTTACTCCATATATTTCTCCCCCTTTTTGTCACAAAATGACAAAGAAACGAAAAAATAAAGGACAAGACGAAAAGAATCTTACAAATCTCAAAATAGACTTGCAACCCGTAGAGTTAGGCACGAGGGTTCCACACATCATGTTCTGATAACCAATATCAAAACCGAAACTACAAGTAGTTTTATTTTGATATGTTACCAAGAAAACAATTTTACGAAAACAAATTTCCAATTTAGTTTAGCAAAACAAAAATAAACTAAGCACCTTAGTCCCTTTGCTAAACGATTGTTCAAAAACAACCGCTTAATTCGATAAGACCAAAATAAAGATAACTCTATTTTTCTCATCAGGTTCTAATTATCCATAAACTTAGACCTTTCAGTTTTAAACAAGACAAGTACAAGGTTAGATAACTAGCATTTCTTGTTAAGTCATTCGATTAGACTTGAATAACCGAAACCTCACTTCGATAAGTCTAACTAAGATCAGAATTAACTTAGTTTCTCTTATCCGGAATCGAATTGGACTAAACAACTCATCCCGTAATACTTTTATTTCGTTAAGCCATAAATAATTCATACAAACCAAATAAATCAACTTGCATAATTATTCACTTCAACCGGAATCAATTGAAACAGTATAGACATTAAAAGCACCGCAATTGCACCGAAATTTTGTAAGCCTAAACAATTGATATCACACAATAAAACAAGATAACAATAGTTTTTCTTAATCGGAACCAATTGAATCACACATAAATATCCATTCACAAATAATGGGATAAACATCAATTGTACCGAAAATTTGTTAAGCAAAAGCAAAATATATGCAATAAAATCAGACTTTTCTTAAACTTCTTCTTTTTTTTTAATTAAAAAAAAAACAGGAAAATGATTAACTAACAAATTTGTTACCTCAAATTTCGCATCCTCTTTTCCTCTTTGTTTTTCTCACCCTTCGCAAAGACATAAGAACATCAAAAGCAACCTTTACCAGAGAAATGTTTAAATGGTTTTAACTATTACGTGCCAATAGTAATAAGCTAATACCTAAGACTCATATGTATACTATATACACAACTTGTGAGAAATAAATTGATGATAGTTTAATCGTGACTCACATATGAGATTAATTGTCATCATCCTTTTATGATTATTTGATTCAGCAACCCAAAAAGTTAGATATGAAATCCTCTAAATCAAAAGTTACAAAATCATAAAAAGGTAATCGATTATGAAACTTATCTCATATAACGACGACGACACGGAGATACATTCATTTGATCAAGAACGTTTAGCACAATATTCTGAATGTCATGAGTATTGAAACTTATCATTCGAGTGTCACCATTGTGACTATCTTTTGATACCTTCCTGGTTTTCTTTAGAGAAGACTTTGGACTCCATTTAGAAATGGGTTGTACAGGAGCAGCTTTGTTCTTCCGATTATTTCTTCCTGAAATCCAAGATGAATCTCTTGAGGAAACATTAGGGTAACTAAAATGTTGAAAACTCTGAGAGTTAGCCTTTCTCCAATTTGGAACATCAGATCCGGTCTTTACAAAGTTATCTCTCCTTTTATTGTTTGAGCGATTCTGAGAAAACTTTGTAGAAGCATGATAAGTAGACTTAGAACTATTATTATACTAAATATTTTTCTCATTTTTAGAACAATGATGACCTAATTTAGCACGAGAAACATTATTGAGTTCAGCCAATTTTGCGGAAACACGTGCATCTATGGTTTTCTCATTCCTTTTACGGAATCTGCAGCTCCTTTCCAAGTGTCCTTTATTTCCACAATTATATCAATGCTTAGTAACACACGAAACATGAGGATTAGTGTTACCTTGTTGTGGATTCTCTTTCATTGGAGTTTGACGGAATTTACGTTTTCCGTCTTTTGCTGAAGATGAAGGTGCTACGGATTTTTCTTTTATGGAAGAGCAATCTTTTGTGGAAACTTTTGAAACAATTTCTTCAGCAGAGTCTTTAGGTTTTACAAACTTTGTTTCTTGTTTAGTATTAAAAGTTTTCTTACCTTCGTAGCCCAATCCTCGCGTGTCACGAGGAACTCTAGTTGACTTCAACATTGAATCAAGTTGTTTTGTGCTACTATCAAACTTTTTCAAGTCCGTTTTTAGACTCATATTCTCTTTCTCCAACATTTTTATTTTTTCGAGAGCATTATCTAGATCAACCTTAAATTTATGAATTTGAACTTTATAATCTAAAGAAATTTCAGATTCGGTAGAATTACTTACCTTAGTGTTCTTTAGGTTCTCCACCTCTATATATAGTTTCCTTTCTCGATCATGACCTTCTTCGATTTTCTCTCTGTAACTTCTCATGGCTCCAAGATAATCTCGCTCATTGACGATAGTTTATATATCCTCATAAAAATCATCTAGTTCCTTTTTCAATCTTTCATTCTCTTCACGAAGATCACTGTCGAGTGCCTTTGGCTCTGGAGATTCTCTATCATCACCTTTTTGTTTTTTGTATTCTTCCAAGACTTCAAGATAAGTCTGACCATTGCTTACACGTTCTATGTCCTTATATAGAATATCAAGTTCTCTTATAAGTTTTTCATTCTCTTTGCAGAGTTTATCACATTCAAGTGCTTTTGACTCTAAAGTTACTTCAATATCCTTTCCAGATGTGCATTCAACAGTTGCATGGAAAGCCTTGTTCTCTTGATCCTTGTAACAATAAGAGCTATTTTTTTTTATTCTATACACATTTCTGTGATTTTTGGGAAGGAAAAGATGCATCTTTTGAAGAACTCTTTTTCTTTTGTCTTAATAACTTTCTAAATTGTAGTGGAGTCGTATCAACACTACAACTCTCAGTTTTTGTATCCGAAGAACAAGTCTTAGTTACATCTTTAAGTATAATATCCTCTTCATTCTTGAATTGGTATCCAAGGTCAAAGATCTTTAATTTACTAACTAAAGCGCTTCTAGATAGTGTGGAAAGATCATTTGCTTCCATGATAGCATGCTTTTTAGATTCGTATCTTAATGGTAAAGACCTTAGAGTTTTACACACAATATCTTTATCTGGAATAGTTTTTCCTAAAGCGTGAGAGGCATTCACTGTTTCAGCGAGTTTTTGATCAAACTCATCAAAGGTATCGTCTTCATCCTTACGGAGGTTTTCCCATTTAGAAGATAGGGTTTGAAGCCTAGCTTCTTTTTCAGAGGTATTCCCTTTAAATACGATATTAAGAATATCCCATGCTTCCTTTGATGTTTTACACTTGGTTACATAATGATGGAGGTCTCGAGTTAAAGCATGAATAATGGCATTCAATCCATCGGAATTTTTCTTTGCAAGCAATTTTTCTTCTTTATTGAACTCGTTTAATTCCTTTAGTCTAAACTCAGTAGTTGAGTCGTCGACCAGTACTTTTGGGTGTTGATATCCATTAATAACTAAAACCCAAGTGTTAAAGTCACGATATTGAAGAAAAGATTCCATTTCCGTTTTCCACCATAGATAGTTTGAGCCATCAAACCCTGGCGGTACGTTAACTGAATCAACCATTTGACTCAAAACTTATAGGTTGGATCACGCCAAACACAGGTTGTTAGATATTTTCGTGTTTGCCCGCTCTGATACCAATTGAAAAGACGAGGGTACCCAAATACACCACATCTTTTTATTTGATCACAACCTATTAAATCCCTACCATGTATAAACCTCTTGGACCAACAATCACGCAAGGAATATTTCAACACAGTGTCCACTTGAAATAGGGTTAGTCCAGACTGGACTAACACGTGAATAATTATATCAGACAAGTGGATAAATCCAATACACTTTGTGTGATCGTCTATGGATATGAAATCGAGACAATACTACAACAAAGTGTTCACTTGATAACCGAAACCTTATAAGATAAATATCAAGTGCCTAGTTAACATACAAGTGTAATTACTTTAATTATAATATAAAAACAATTATAATGCGGAAATAAAGTAAAGCACACACCAGAATTTTGTTAACGAGGAAAACTACAATCTTGTAGAAAAACCCCGGGACCTAGTCCAGATTTGAATACTCAATGAATTAAGACGCTACAAAAAGGAAACCTATAAATTCGTAGACACTACTAAGTAAACTTAAATCCTAGTTACTCAGCTTCAGCAGTATCCTTGTTTTGACAATATCTAGCAGAACCAAAGTTCTCTATAGATAATTGTTTTGATAATATCTAGCAGAACCGAAGTTCTCAATAGATACTTGATACTAGATATCCTAGCAGAATAGGAGTTCTCTGTAGGACTAAATCTAACATATCTTCTTAATGGTTTACAACAACTTCTTCTTCAACTCCTCAAAATCTTCATTCTTCGATTTGAGCTTCAAAGTAACAATCTGCAAAAACAAACTTGATTCCTTATTGATTTCTCGCACAGAACGCAGTCTGTTAACAATGGAAAATCAATGAATATATCTTACGGATATAGAAAAAACTTAGATCCGTAGAAACGTTAAATCTTTGATCTAGCTTGAGTGAGCCTTATATCAGAAGAGAAGGTTCTCAAGAATAAACAAACTAGGTGCAATCAGAGATTCAACAGCCGTTAGTCAATCAAATCAATCGAAAACAAAAGATAAACTGCAAATATCTAGTTTCCCACCGACGGCACACGCTAGAGCTTCTCAATCCCAAAGAAGACTTTAAACTGAGCGGCCGTAAGAGATTTTGCCTAATTAGGTTTCTCTCCTCTCCACTAACAACAACAAAGAGGAAGTCTGTTGTCACGAAGGATTAATTTGCTAGAAAGGAAAACTTCAAGTATTTATAGACAAGGAATTTTGGACACCAAGGAATTTCCAAAACCGAAAATATTCTCAAGATATTCATTAAATCACAAATTAGGTTTCCATAATTCCTGAAAATGCTCTGTCCAAAAATAATGATCGAAATCTCTCGGAAAATCTAATTTGTAAAGCACATCACTGATTCTTATATTTCCCTACAAAATGAAATTAATAACCTTAATTAAAAAATTCTTAACTTACTTATGTTTCGATCCTGGGATTTTCTTCCTTTAGCTATTAAGGAATAACTTTGAACAATTAAAGAAATAAACATTCACAACACGTGTTTAAAGTATGTCGACATCCTTACTTTGTAAGTTCTCTTTCACACTTACAACCTTGAAACCGATTTTCCACACTTCCAAACAAGTTTAGAATTGGTTCATCTGACTTTCAAGAACTATGTGATTGATCAAACAAACTTTCAATCATAATCATGGGTTTAACGGTTCTACCAAAACAAGTTTCGGTTCTACCTCCATGTGAGTACTGTGCATAGTCACACTAGCTTTCCAAAATTCGGTTGACTGGGTACTAGGATCAGTTCTCATTTTCCTAAAAACGTGTTGCACATGTTCATAGGAACGGTTTCCCTTTCTGCTATAAACCTTGCTGCATCCCATACAAGGATCGGTTCCCCTTTGTGATGCACCACATGCACCCCTTACTAGGATCGGTTCCCCTTTCCCATATTTGGTCAGACATAAAATCATAAACCCGATTATACCATCTCAGGTGATTAATTAAGATCGGTTTCACTAATAAAAGTCATACCAATACATAAGTCAGGCCTTTGTTAATAGTTTTACCAAGAACACAAACAAGTCATGAGTGGTTATACTAAATCACACATATTGGTTGTTCACAAGACATGCAATGAATAACAATCCCAATAACGCCTGGCGATTTCCTTTTCGATTCATAAACAAGTTTATGAACTTACTTCCTTAAAACACATGTAAAACATTGTTTCCTAGGATGAAATCCTCACCTTATACCCATACATAATCACAATAGCATTCAAACGATTATGTCGATGTCTTATCTACAAAGTTTAATGGTCAAGCAATAAACCTCGCATTATATTCCTTAATACTATGTCTAACTAGAGTGTAATCATGCTTCGCAGTTTTGTTTTCAATATACACGACTTGAAGACACAAGATAGATATGGAACAAGTCAAGTCATAGTTACTAACCTCAAGCTGAAGGATGATGTCTTTGTTGTCTTCAATCCATCTTCAGATCTTTGTGAGTAACTGGAGCACAATACTTCTATCATTTCTAGTCTAACCTATCGAAGTTGACTGTAGTTTACATAATAGCGACTCGAGTTTTGGAACTAAATATGACAACCAATCTTGACATACCAATGCTTGGTGGGTTCAACCGAGAAGTTCTCTAACATATACGACTTTTGTCTCAAATAGAAGATAGAGTAGATAGACTTTTGAGTGATAGATGAGTTCAAGTCTCCATACACCTTTTGTTGATGAAGTTCCACAAGCTCCCCTTAGTAGTAAAGCTCAACTAAACTTTCTATCCTAATCCGAGACTTAGCTATAAGTAGACAAGAAATTAAGACTTATAATTTTGACAACTACACTTGACAAACAAGCTTGAGATAGCAACGCTTGCGAGTTCGACCGAGAAGTGCTCTAACAATCTCCCCCTTTGTCAATTTTAGTGAAAAAACTATCAATACATATGGATTACAAAATAAATAAAATTTGTAGCTTCTCATCCAAATGCTTGATTTCCTTGGTTCTTCAACATTACTCGCAATCTTAGTCACTTCCAAGTACTCTAGTGATTTTGAACGTGTTCAACTCAGCATCGTAGTTGTTGAAGATCAGTAGCTATAACAATGAGAAAAACAGTTGCTCTCAATCATTGTTATACAGTATCATAGTAATAATGCATCAAAATCCAATTGTATCACAACTTTGACAACAATACTATGGTGATATGTATCGCTCCCCCTTAGTCAATACTTCATCTCACATGAAAACCACTCCCCCTTACATAATGATCCGTAAACCATATGTATTTGTAGTGTGAACTACACATTAATTCTCCCCCTTTTTGTCAATATAAATTGGGAACATATCGACTTTGTTTCGATTATTTCACATAGTGGAAACTTAGTGTATTCATCAAGGAGTTTATAAAGATACAAGAAAACTTCTACAATATTTCACAACCGCACTCCCACAAAGATTTGGCAACTAAGCACAAGTTCAATTAAGAACTCTCCCCCATAAAATGTCATTCCCGAAAGAATAACAAGAGCGACCTTACTTTCACAAGAAAAGAAGGATTTCTTTGGACATTAACAAATCACATGAAACATGAATTTGTATCCAAAATACTCAATTAAATTAACCACAAGATAACCCATGATTAATTTGATCGGAAATGCTTAACATTAGAGTACTTACGGAGCCACACAGTAGTTTCACATAGAAGTGGATCAGGGAAAGACCAATATTGCGGAATATTTAAAGATCCATTATATTTTTTTATCAATATTTTCATAAAGACATATAATAGACTTAATCTTTGCAATCAAAAGTTCATCCTATCTTCATCAATATCGGCATAATGACGTAATAGGTTTAACTTTTGATATATATGGGATAATCATAGTTCACGGACGCAAACACACATAACCCATAACAAGTTGCAATATATGAAACCATAAAGATTAATACTGCAAAATCATCTTCCAAATAAACTTTAGAATTTTAATAAATAAATCTAAAAACATTGCAAGATGGAAATCGTTGGCACTAGCTATATGTACTCACAATAATTGTTATTCCAAACCATAGTTATCCTTCTTAAAACACAAGAATAAATTCTCATAAGAAGTTTTTTAGACATTCAGGCCTCTAAAAAATTCTTTATCGTCCCCGAACTCCTTGTCGTCAACAACCATAAGAACATAAGGTTCATGAAGAAAGGAGTCAATTCCGACAAACCTTCTTGACTGATGCCGAACCGGGGCCTTCTGAATTTCGAGAGTCCTCAAGACAATAGCCTTTATTTACTGAATCTCCTTTCTTGTTTCCTTCAACTCTTCAAGAACCCTAAAAAACTTCTGTAGATTAGAAGGAACAACTCTTGGTTTCCTCACATTCCTTCTTTTTCTTTTCAAAGTTGAAGGTACATGAGATTTATATTTTTACTTCATGATTGATGGCTTAAAAATCATATTAACATCTTTTCCATCAGAAGACATAATGCTTGGATTCTCTACACCAGTATGAGATTGTGAGAGGAATTCACAAATCAGACTCAACAAGCAATCTTGTGATAAAAAGAGTTTTCAGAGAAGGAAAAATGAATGTAGGGTTACAGAACCTTTATACACTAAAAGGATTCACGTACAACAACTCACAACCCTAAAGAAGGCAGAATTGTCGATTTTAACCCTCTTTTATTGATCAAACATAGTAAATCCCTTTCAATATCTATTAGATATGAAAAGATGGAAGAATTCCAAATCGGTGAAAAACAAGACCAAAAAGAAAACAAAACAAAAAAAGTTCTTTTCTCTTTTCCTAAAGCCTGAAGTGTGCAAACTCTTGTCTCTTTTCATGAACATGTTGATGGGCATCAAAATCATATTCGTCATCATCACTATAAAAAATTCTTCTACTAGGCCTTCATAACTATTGTTCCTTCTTGTTATAAACATGTTTAACAAAGGAAAAACCACAGAAAAATGGGGTACTTTCTTCAAGTTTGTGAAGTGTTGATGATGGTGGTTCTCTAATATGATAGAAGTAGCAGAAATCAAGAATCACCTGTTGAAGATAAACTTACTACGAGTTTAACGATATCAAGGAATCAAAATTTCTTTAGAAGGTTATCAAACCTTTGATATTTCTTCTTTAGTTCTCGAACAGTTGAATGAAAAATAAAAAGAGAATGATATGAAAACAAAAGATGTTTTTCTCTTTTTATGTGTGATTTTGTGACCGTTCACGATCGGTTATACTTGTTCCGAAATGGATAGTCATACACAAGTTTAGAAGGTGTGCGCACCGCATGAGTACAAATCAAGAGTGACAATTTTTTATTTTTCCTGACTCTTTTCCTAGTCAATAAGTTTATATATGAATGTATGATGTGATAGAATCACAGAGCATATATTTCTTTATGCCCAACTAAAATCTCATGGATCATGTTCTCGTCTCTTACTTAGGATTCAGATAAGCATGGCGAACTTTTAGGTTGAAGCAGTAAAGTGTTGATACCCGTAATTAGACATTATTTTAGAACTACTATAATTGTGGTTCCATCAAGTTGTTGCAGTCACAAGAGAGACCATGACAATCAACCTGTACACATCTCTTGGAGCAAGGCTCAACAAGAAGATTTTAAAATACAAACTGACAATAAAACTTATAACAATATATTTAACTCAGAGTAAACTTAGTTTCATACTGTATATAATGATTCCAAGAAAGAACTTCCTTCCAACTGCTTTGAACATCAAGGGGATCGAGAAAAGTACAGTTATCTGTAAAAAAAATCCCATAGTGACAATGATTGGCTTTTACTTTCATACCAAAAAATATGATGGAAGAACAACCTTGATGCCTTGTTTTACAATTCTTCAGTAACAATTCCTAAAGGAAGCGTTTTTCATTACGCAAGGAAACTCTTGATAAACACATTTTTGTGACCGAATTGTCCTCAATTTTCAGTTTTGTTGGTACTCGATTTTCTACTTATTATGGTGTTTTATATGTTTGTAGGTATTTTTGAAAAATAAACATTTTTGGAAAATTCGGCTCGAAAAGTTGGTATAGGCACCTGGAGGACACATGTTATTCGGACTCTCAGTTTTGGATAAGGGGCACCTAACTGATAAGGGGCACCCCAGGGAGCCAACTGCTAATCGCACCCCGTTACTGGTTAAGGGGGCTCCATCTTCTTCCTTGATTTGAAAAGAAAAATTGGCGGGAAATTTGGTTTCAACAGTAAAGGATTTATTACCTTTAAGATAAGAATATCTTCTTGCCTCACAAACATGAAGTTTTGAAGAAAAAGGAAATTATCTTGTATTAAACAAGAAAGATATCCTTAGAAGATTTTATCTTGGATTTTATTCTGCGAATTAAAGAAGATATGGGTTTAGTAAAGACATATATAGAATAAAAAGAAGGAAAAATTCTTGAAGATATTTTTAATTAAAAAGAAGAAGATTTTGGAGTTATGAAAGAATATATTTGAGTGATGTGTATTTGTGTGTATAAATAGAGAGCTAGAGAGCACATTTGGGGAGAGTTTTGGAGAGAAAAGAAAATCACTGCTTTAATAATTTTCTCACATTTTCATCATTTGTAAACCACTTTTTGAGCCATGAATAAATATTTTAAGTGTGTTTTCGACGTGATGAGCTAATCCCCAACACTGGAACGACGGAGGAAGACGAATTTCATACACGGGTAAAATTATTTAATTCTTTTAAGACTTTTGCATTAATTTTAATTGAAATATGATTTGAATTAATTGGTTGTCATTTAATTTGATGAGGTATGCTTAGCTTAAATGTTTTGATACATCATGCTTAGGATTTACAACTAATCTTTGAGAATCGACCTTGGAAAAATCAGAGTCCATGTTAATTTTATTTATTGAGCTTTAATTATTTAGAATAAATAAATCGAACCCTATGTTATGAATTCAACGAAATCCTAGTCCCAGTAACTCTCTTCATCTTGTGACAATATTTTGTATATATTTTCTTTTATTTTAGTTTATTAATTCTTAAAATCAATCTCATCAAGTCCGAGTGAACGACAACTCTATTTACCACTATATAAAATTCGACCAATTTTTGGCGCCGCCGACGCGGATTTGTTTATAGATTTGTTTTTAGGTTTTATTTTATTTGTTCTTTTTTACGCGTTTTGGTATTTTTGTTTGCTTTCCGATTCGGAGCTAAGCTAAAGGAAAAGAGAAAGTGCTGAAAAGAAAGGAAAAGCCCAAAAAGGAAAGAAAAGAGAAATCCAAAAGGAGTGGAGAAGAAGATTTTGTAAATAATTTTATTTTTATTTTTTTTTAGAAACTGTAATAAAGGTTTTTATTTTTGTAATATTTTATTTTTTGACATTTTTCTTCTTCTTTTCTTTTGGACATTGAACATTGGACTTTATTTTTAAAACCCTACGGAAGGGTAGTTTTAAATAAACTGTTTGCAGAGAAGGACGACGATTACGATATCGCCTCGACCCCTCGGGTTCGTACATGACATAGGAGTCGTGGCCCGAGTCGATTTCAACGGTTCATCCGTATGGAACGGGAGGTAAGAATTCTAAACACCCGCGAATCCCCTGTCAGCGGGTTTACTGGATGATTTCGTATGCATATATGTTGAGGACCTGAAATCGGATTTTATTTTCTAGTAAAGGGCAAGGCCTGGCCAAATCAAGATAAGGACTCGGATTTCATCACCGTTTCGTTCTTGACCGCCTTAGGAACACGTAACCTACGCGAACCTAAGCCTTAAAATTTGGACTAGAACGAGACCAATAGGGTAACGAGCTTATTAGGAAAGTCGTTCGGAAAATATTGGTTACTCTTTTGAGAATACTTTGAAGTTCATGATGGTTTCTGTGAGTTAAATACGCCGCCTTGTAACGCCGGTGAGGCCTTGGGTATCAAAGCTCCACTGAGCTTCCCTCGTCTCTATTCAACTTACTTTAACTCGGATTGATTCCAGAGAGGTTTGCTCAGATTGTAACGAATTCCTTTTCGAAAGAATAAAAGCTGGTCTAGAAACAATCTAAGGGAGCCATCATGCTTTTTGTTTGCTAGATAAAATAGGCTTGTTGTGGTCGAGTCAGCCTTCTTTGTGTTTTTTAGAATTCCCTTGCAGTTAGGATGTCGAACTGGTATAGCCAATACAATGATTATTCGACTGAGAAACATGAACATTATTTTTTTATGACCATAATGTGAATAGTGGTTGGGAACACCAAACTTTTGAAGGTTATGGGTTATACCATGGTGAGCCCAATTACTATCCACATTCCCACCGGTCATACGAGCAAAATTCCTATAATTCCTCTTCTCTAGATGAGGCATGTAAGATACTTGAGTCAACGCGTAAGTTACATGAGTCGACACATAAGTCAGCGGACACAAATGACTTAGTTATAGACGAAAGAACTGTAACAATGAGTGAACCTTCTTTAGAAGATAACCTCGGGAAGTTAGCTGAGTTAACATGTAAGTTAACTGAGTCAACACGTGAGTTTGCTGAGTCAACACGTGGGCTTGAGTTAGAGACGGAAGAAAGAATTGCTCGAATTACACTGAATTGCCAATACATTGCTTTAAAAATCAACATTGAAAGTGAGGAAAATTTTTATTTACATAATCAAAATGACAAGGATAGAATTGGAAGCAATAATTTAGATGAGGTTCAACCATTTTCATGTTATTATGATTATGATGAGGATAGTGCTGATGAAGAATCTGAAATATTTAGGCATAGTGATCAGGAATTTGTTACTCCAACTAAGCTTTATAATGATAATATTATTTCTAGTTCAAATCCAAATAATTTTAATAATTATTCACCTATTCAAAAAGACGAGGATTTGACTAAAGATAAGACTTACATAGATGATGTAGTATTTCCTTTTGATTACGAAGGCGATGATAGTTTAAAGGAGCGGGTTTATCCTGAGAATATTGTTTTCGAGTCTAGTGATTTAGAAACATTAGTATTAGAAAAACAAAATGAAATCGTAGAGATGAGTGAGGATGTACCTGACTTAGAAGAATCAATTGACCATTTTCAGGAATCTGATGACCTTGAAACTAGGGAAGTTGTGACTGGTCTTTATAGAGACACTGAAAACTCTAAGTTTGGAGGTGATTTTTATTCTCTATGTGCTTTAATTCTTACAAAGGTCCCTCACTTGGAACTTAACATATATGCCTCAACCATTTTACAAGATTATCTTCATACACGTTTTCCTGAAACTAATGATGTCTAGAAAGAAGTTCAGTTGTTAGAAACCCATCCTATGGTTGATGTGGTTAACCCAGGCTACGATACCTCAATCGACTTTGTTTTCCCACCAAAAAAGTTTTCTCCAATTGTGGGAACTTATGAAATTCAAATGTGTCAGATATTAAGTTTCGAGACTAAACCTAATTACTTTAGGAGATTAGGGTCGACATATTTGTGTAAGGAAGACCACCGCTCTCTTTGTGGTCAGTTGTGTAAGTCAAATTTGATTGACTTTAAGGATCCACAATTATTTAGGTTATTATTATGTGCTTCTAAGTTTTTATTTGAGTTTTTCCATACTCTAGAACCTGAACATTCGGATCTAACTTTTGAGGAAATGCAACCCAGGAAAATATGTTATCTAGACCCAATTATGGAACCTGAACCTGAACCACAACTAGATGTAGTTGTCTTAAACAGGAAACTAGACAAGGGTGTGCTTTATTTGTTAACTTTCTTGGCATGGTGCAGATTCCTTTTACTTGTGATAGCTCTATTTGGTTTTGGTGATCCGCAGTTATTCTGGCTATTACTTTATGATTCTATAAGGTGACTAATCCTTTCTTAGTCTGGATGAAGACTTTAAGCTTAGCACTTCTTGGGAGGTAACCCAATCTCATGCAATACGGTAATATCTTTCCTTAACTCTTTTGCTTCAAAAGGTAACAGTTTCTCCTTGTTCATATGGTTTTAATTTTATCTTTAGAACATTGAGGACAATGTTAGATTTAAGTTTGGGGGTATGGGAGAAACTTTTTAGTTGCAATAAATAAACTCCAGAGCCTAGAAATTTATGTTTATTAAGGATGGCACTAACCAATATAAGTGGATGGAAGCATCTTGGTTATAGGAGTTGAGGAACCAATCTGATTAGATAGAAACATCTAAAGAGTCTATTCATAAAAGCACAGAGCTCAGGTGTTAGAATTTTAAAAAAAAAACATGGTAGTTTCGCCATATCTCGTTGAATCCTTTTCACCTTCTGTTTTTATTTTCTTATAAGTGATTGGGTGAAATAGAGTGAATGAGATATAAAAAATAAAATAATAATAAATAAATAAATGAAAAAAGAAAAGAAAGAAGACTAGACCATCATACCAACCGGAATAAATTCAATAAAGTCGACCACTGGAGCCCTTGTATATGCCAGTTGTGTTGACCTAGAGTTAGGATTATCACCCGATGGTTCCCTTGTATATGCCAGCTGTGTTGATATTAGTCAGACCGGTATCTCAGTCCATTAGGATAGGTTCACCTTAGTCAACATCAAAACCATCTATGTTTTTCTATACATCCATCTTCTTAATCTTTCCATGTGATTGGTTGACTGCGGTTATGATGTACAGAAACTATATGAGTAGAGCTCTGTCACTTATATGAATTTTAGTATGCTTGAGTGCAAACTCATGTACAACAATTGGAATTTCGCATCAGGGTACTTCCTCCTGTAGTCAATGAGAGTATGCCAACCAAGGAGATTCTTCAGTGCCTTCCAAGGTTTTGCGTAGATAGCTAGGGTCCGAAGTAAAGGTTTTGTGGGTACACCTCTGGTAAACCCTATGGAGACAACACTCCGCCGCTAGGGCGACCTAGCGGTTTAACGGCTTGCTGCACGTGCTAAGTGTAGTCATTTTTATTTTTCTAGATTAGATTTGCTCGAGGACTAGCAAATAATAAGTTTGGGGGTGTTTGATAAACACATTTTTGTGACCGAATTTTCCTCAATTTTCAGTTTTGTTGGTACTCGATTTTCTACTTATTATGGTGTTTTATGTGTTTGTAGGTATTTTTGGAAAATAAACATTTTTGGAAAATAAACATTTTTGGAAAATTCGGCTCGAAAAGTTGGTATAGGCACCCGGAGGACACATGTTATCCGGACTCTCAGTTTTGGATAAGGGGGACCTAACTGATAAGGGGCACCCCAGGGAGCCAACTGCTAATCACACCTCATTACTGGTTAAGGGGGCTCCATCTTCTTCCTTGATTTGAAAAGAAAAATTGGCGGGAAATTTGGTTTCAACGGTAAAGGATTTATTACCTTTAAGATAAGAATATCTTCTTGCCTTACAAACATGAAGTTTTGAAGAAAAAGGAAGTTATCTTGTATTGAACAAGAAAGATATCCTTAGAAGATTTTATCTTGGATTTTATTCTGCGAATTAAAGAAGATATGGGTTTAGTAAAGACATATATAGAATAAAGAGAAGGAAAAATTCTTGAAGATATTTTTAATTAAAAAGAAGAAGATTTTGGAGTTATGGAAGAATATATTTGAGTGATGTGTGTGTATAAATAGAGAGCTAGAGAGCACATATGGGGAGAGTTTTGGAGAGAAAAGAAAATCACTGCTTTAATAATTTTCTCACATTTTCATCATTTGTAAACCACTTTTTGAGCCATGAATAAATATTTTAAGAGTGTTTTCGACGTGATGAGCTAATCCCCAACATTGGGACGACGGAGGAAGACGAATTTCATACATGGGTAAAATTATTTAATTCTTTTAAGACTCCTGCATTAATTTTAATTGAAATGTGATTTGAATTAATTGGTTGACATTTAATATGATGAGGTATGCTTAGCTTAAATGTTTTGATATATCATGCTTAGGATTACAACTAATCTTTGAGAGTCTACCTTGGCAAAATCAGAGAATCCATGTTAATTTTATTTATTGAGCTTTAATTGTTGAGAATAAATAAATCGAACCCTATGTTATGAATTCGACGAAATCCTAGTCCCAGTAACTCTATTCATCTTGTGACAATATTTTGTATATATTTTTATTTTATTTTATTTTATTAATTCTTAAAATCACTCTCATCAAGTCCGAGCGAACGACGACTCTATTTACCACTATACAAAATTCGACCAACTCTTCTGATGAAAAAAGAGTTCTTGACCTTTTCATCATGGAAAATTATTTTGTTTTTAACTTGTATATTCTGTTGCACACCATTTTTGTGCACAAACAACAAATTGACAGTTTGAGATAACTGATTATGAACCTTACAGGGATTATGACATTCTAAGGGATAAGAATCAAATTTTTATGGAATGACACAAGGGTGACAATTAACACCCGTAGATACCGTCGAAATCCATTAAGATCTCTAAAATATCTAAAATCACAAAATATACTTGTAAAAATTATTATACGAATCCGCCACCCAACTTAAGGAGTTGGGACCCAAAAGAAACATTGGTCTAAAACAGAGAAAAAAATTCGGGAATCAAGATACGGGTTAGGAAGTGTGAGGCACCTAGCCCGTCCAATCCGAACGTTGGCCTCTACTTTATAATTGAGATTTTAGGGATTTTGACCATTAGAATAAATATGAAATAATAAATTCATGAAACTATAATACCAAAAATATTAAATATGCGCGCCCAATTCAAAAGCAAAACCCGCTGCTCTGCTCCGTCACCCTGATGTAGGCATTCAAGTTTCTTCATGTTCTCTAAAACTAAACCTCTGAGAATTTATCTTACTAGCTTTCATCAATCAGTTCTTCTTCTTGTGATTATCTTTAGCAGTTACATCATCTACAAAACCTACTTACTACACATTACTACATTCATCCGATAATCTTTATCCATCAAGAATTATCCTAACAAGAAAATCCACAAGAAATATTTCAACAAGCTCAAAATAAAGCATACAGTTCATTAAACATTACTTAAAAAGGTTCCAAACTAGCATTCATCATTACATCTCAAAATTGCTTTCTAGCTATTACATTTCCAGTTGTTCAAAATAATATTTTGCTAGTCCTACACAATATAACCCGAGTAATCCTTTCAAAATCACTTATCATCTCAAACACCATATTCAACTCCAAAATACCATTTTCAAACATTACTACTTCAAACAAGAAAAATTTCTTAACAACACCACATATTCACAACAACTAGACAATAAAACACATTCAACAAAAGCCGAACAAAAAAATAGGAAGACAAGAAACTTGTTCACCAGAAGTAGCAACAAAATTCAGAAGACCAGGAGTAAACATCGAGAAAACCATCTTACAAAAAACTTGTTGATCATCTTCAAACTTTTCTCAAAGTCTGAAGACTTGGCTGCTTTCGACACCCCAAAAGAGAACTCTAAAAGTACTCTTCATCGTAACTCCAGCCTTCATCCTCTTCATATTATGCACTGTAACTGCTTCCTGATGAAGCAGGAGAAGTGTCACCGTCTCCTGAAGAGGTAATCTCATCACTATCTTCCTCATCATCATCTTCATCACTGATAGATTCCGGAAGCTCTTCACCACCATCGCTGGATTCTTCTCCACGAGTGGTTCTGGGAAATATCCTTGAAGGGGCTCTCTCATCATCATTGGGTTCTCTTTCTCGCATGGTTCTAGAAAATATTTTTGTATTGGCACGCTAATAATCAAACCGCCTGCGCAATTTCCAATAAAAGTACCTCTCTATCCTCTTCCTGTCCTCTGCAGCATCAGAATCCTCTTTATTGGTGTTTACTTCCTCCAATGGGTACTCAAATCCACCATTACTTCCTTCCTATGAATCACTCTCAGTTGCACTGTTGTACTTTGGACCTTTCTGGTGCTTCAAAGATCTCTCCTCTTCTTTCCGATCAACTCGTACAAAATGTTTTGGCACCCAAGCAGCAAAAAGAGAATCCATTTATTCATCTTCTCTACTCTTCTTCTCTTCCTCATCTCTCTGACGTTGATCCGCTTCCCCTGCACGTCTATTTATCTCTCCCTGAACCTCGTCCCTCAACTTCATTAATTCGTCCATTTCTAGCAAGAAAGCTTGACTTTTGGCTAGGTTGTACTTATCGGAATTTGCAGGAACTGCCGGATTGGGGTTACTAGAACTGGACATCTCTTTCTCAAATATTCCTAAACTTTCCCTCTTCTGGTAAATTTGCTAATGGTTGTATTAATCTCATCCAAAACACCCCTTTTAAAGATATAAATTTGTCTATTAACTGCCATTTATGTCTCTTGGTAAACAGTCTTGTCGCTTGGTTATTCACGTCCCTTCAAAGCCATGCGTATTCTTTTCATTTTCTGCATCATAATTACCCTATAAAACCCTATTTTCAACACCTAACCGCTTCATTAGCCATAACTCCATGTGGAACTTCCTTCAGGAGGAGTATTGGCATGTCATCTAGCTTTCATAAAGTATTTTGGGGTCTAATTAAAATCTCGTGTTTTATGCAGATTAGAAGAATGCAGCATCAGTTGAGAGGCACCATTGCGGTTTGGGGCATGTCTGCAGATGGGTTATCCCCAAAACTAGTACAGCCATCAAACCTATATTCACCACCAAAAGGAAAATTACCAATCAAAACCACAAACCACCATACACAATTTCCCTCCATTTCTACTACCCCAATCCTCATCACCTATTTTGTAACATCACTACCATTATTACTCTTGGCAGCTTATATCATCATACCTATGTCTATCTAAAAAAAGACAAACTCATTTCTGATTCACCAACCCCTAATCTCATCATGCTTACGTATCAACTTAATATATCATTGGAAAGTTTGCAAAGGATCATGGTATTTTTCCATACTTGGATCTCTTGTCATATACCTCACGTGTCTACAAATATCCCAACTATGTTATCTAGTACAAAATATAAAAAATAAAGGGACAAGTCGTATGGTGCTTCATGTCTCCAAAGGGGAAGTAGCAGAATAACAACAACTACTTTACACCAAATTTCATCTGAGCTTTTATCAAAAAAAAAAAAATCATCAGTTTTCTCATTCCTTTTTGAAGGTTCAAACTATAAAAAAATAAGAACCACTACCATCTCTCCATCCATATAGCTTGTGACCTTTATCAGGATAGTACCAAGAAGAGATTCCTTTCTATACACCTTCATATTATATGTTTTTCTGTGTCTCTCACCTCTATCAATCCATATTCATGTATATTCAGCTTAATTATCAAATGGATACTTCAAATATACCTGAAATCTCTCAAAAAATAAACCAAGAAATTCAAAACCTATCTACCCAAATGGTTGAAAAGCTAATAGTACCATATACACTTTCTGATCCAGTTTTCATTGACAAAACTGTCATTCTAGTTGAGTCTGATAGTAATTGGAAGTGGTGCATGGTAGTATACTTATGCTGTGAAACTCTTGTTCCTACCTCCTCAATCCGCTACTACATCTGCAACCAATGGCCTCTTGCTCAATCTGCCACTGTCACAACCTTTAGTGGATTGCGCAATAAAGTTCTTATACGTTTCTTATCTGAAGAAGATTTCAATAGAATCAAATCGCGGAGACCTTGGTTTGTTTGTGGGCATTTAATGGTGCTAAAAGTTATCCTAACAGAGGGACGGCCAGCAAATCACCAAATATCCTTCACTGAAGAACTAATGTGGTTTATCTTGTGTAATATTCCAAAAGAATGTACTAAATTTGAAGATATTCAGAAGCTTACCTTTAAGATGGGAGAACTCATTGAATCTCGAGATCCTTTCGGAAATTATCCTTTAGAGAAGAATGTCAAGTTGTGTGTCAGAATTCCGGTGAGCTTTACCAGTAGGCATCCCTCTGTTTACTAACGGAAGAACCCAACCCTTCCTCATTGAGTGTAGATATATGAAAGTCCCAAGATATTTCTGTACTTCATGTCGTGTTCTTGATCATAAGGATGTCAACTGCCCAACTTGGAAGTTGAAACAGAAAGCCATTAAGGAAGCTTCTTCTTCTAGCAGCAAATATGTTCTCCCTGCTGTCTCAAGGCTTATGATGCCATCACCACCATTAAACAAACAAGTTGCATCTACTTCCACAACAGTAGATGACACCATCATGCAACAGACGGAGATTATGCCAGATACTCAAGTTGAGTCTACTACTTCTCTTAGATGTAACATAGGATAAGCTAAGGAAAATGATCATAAGATGGAATATACTACCCAAAAATGTTTATCAAATATGTTTCAGATGGGACCTTTTATTAACCCATCTACTTCATTGAATATTTTTGATGTTGGTCCGATTCAGCAAAACTTGACTCAGCAAGGTTTACCAATCATTTACAAACAGGTTACTACTCAGAATGTTATTGTTGAAGATTATATCACTGGTTCTGAACAGATTATCAATGGACCGATTCAAACTTTGAACTCTTCAAGGAGATTCAAAACTGTTGTTGTTCCTAGTCCAAATCATATGATCACCATAGGAGCTCTTAACCCATCTGAGCATGATGCTTTATCTAATCTCAAAAGGAAGATCAATCCCAGGGATAATTCGAGGAAACATACTAGAGCTAATTCAAGTCTCGCTATCCTAGTGGTTATCCCAGAAGAACGGGATACTACAGAACTTGACTATGCTCAACTGTGTCCCGAAATTACCAAATTGGGGGAATTACCTGCTATCAAACTCTCCAACTGTTCTCTCAATACCAACCTTTTAATTGATTCTTATGGGAGTTATAATGTACCTGCTAATACTTCTCCAAACAACAATGGTGTCCGAAATAATTCTCATCTCAATGCTGCTACTTCTAATCTCAATTCCTCTCAAGATAATTCTCAAAGTGGTGATACTACCAGTGCTTCTCTTGGTGGCGGGTCTAATTTCACCACTCGGATAAATTCCATCCCTTCACCCCCTTTAACATATCATACTTCAGCTACTCCCATAAATCATTTCCCTGTCAATAATGTTAATTTGCTTGCTTGGAACATTAGAGGTTTAGGTAAAAAAACCGCTAACAAGGAACTCAGCTTGCTATGTAAAAATGTCAATCCTGACATCATTTTCTTGTATGAAACAAAAATGAACAAAGATCTCGCTGCTAGGATATTAAAAAACATGGGATTTCCCTGCACTTTCAATGTTTCTAGCATTGGTAGAAGTGGTGGTCTAGTTCTGGCTTGGAAGAAGGAAATTTAACTTCATATTATATTTTCTAGCTTGAGGGGCATCTACGTCACATCAACTGATATCATCCATTCTAAAACTTGTCACATTCATTTTATGCATGGTGAAGCTAACAGTAGCTTGAGACATGCTTTTTGGGAATAACAATGTCAACAATCCAATGCTCCCTTAGATGAACTGATAGAGGCATTTATGTGTCTATTTTGTTCTCAATTTTCTATATTGTTAGTACCCATTTTTGTACTTATTTTGGTATTTTATGTATTTGTAGGTATTTTTGGAGAAAAAAACATGCGCGGAGGAATTGTCTCGAAAAGTGGTATTTCGACTCTCCGGAGAAAATTACCGAAGACATCCCTCAAATGGATAAGGGGCACATAGTTTATAAGGGGTAACCCACCGCTATTTGCACTCCACATCTACTATTTTCACCCAAAGTGCTATTCGCACCCCTAGTCCGAATAAGGGGCACTCATCTTCACCATTTGAAATTGAAGTTTTGGCGGGAATTTTTGAGCAGCGACCAACAGAGTTAGGGTTTGAATTTTGAACGTATTATAGGGAGATTCAATCGCTGGAATTTCTTTAGATAAGTATGTTAAGCCAAAACAGGGAAGATATAGTCGTTCGATTGGATCCAGTTGGGCTAGTTAAGACGATTGAAGCAAAACGGCGAGGTGGAAGTCTATGGGATTCTGAAGGCGATATTGAACGAGGTTTAGTTTGGATTCTTCTCTTGGATATGGATTGGCTTGGGTCTGTTTGGATGAACTGGAGTTGGTATGGGATTTGACAAGAAAACAAGGATGTCCATGATGATTCTCGTGAAAGCAGGGCAAGAGAGAAGTTACGGGAAGTTGGTTTATTTTTGGTAAATACACACAGAAAGGGAAGAGAATATCACCTGTTGGATTTTGATTCTATCCAAGAAGAAGTTTGACGCATACATGGAGATAAACAAGGAAAATTCGTGACTTTGCATGGAAGAAAAGAGATGGGTTGAGAAGATAGTGTTGGGATTTACTGAGCCTGTGGTGTATAAATAAGGTGGACAGAGTCTCATCGCGGGACATTGGGAGTTTGGGGTAAATACAGAACGTCTCTGGTTCAAAGAAAGAAAGTTGCATACGAGTTCTGCACTTTCAGGGAAGAAGACGAAGGTGAAGAACATAAGACCCAGTTAGACAGTCGCAAAAACCGTGATCTATATACCTTCAAACTCAATAACTTTGTAACAAATTTTCCAACAATTATTTTGAGTTCGCAACAGTTCTGTTAGGGTTCTCTGTAACAGTGGGTTTTGTAACAATTATAACTGTTACAAACACACTGCTTTATACCTTTTCTTCAATAAAACACCTTTTTGAGCCATGTTTCTATCTTTTGAGAGTGTTTTCACCATGAATAGCTAAACCCCATCACTGGGACGACGGAGGAAGCCTTATTTCACGTTGGTTTGGTAACTATATTTGATTCCTTATGAATTTTTGCACTTATTTTAATTGATTTATGATTTTTACTAATTAATTGTGATTTCGTTTGATGGTGTATGCTTACACGTAAGAGATTTTGATACACCATGCTTGTGATTTACATCTAATGTTTTAGAAATCTACTTTTGGCAAAGAAAAGAGTCAACAAAAGAGCTATAATTGTTATGAGTCATTATATGAACCAATCGATTTTGATTAGTGGTGAAATCCTTAGTCTCAGTACCTCTCGATATTTGTGACAACCTTGTAAATATATTTTCTTTATTTTATTTGTAAGTCTTAAATCAAACCTCAACGAGTCTGAGCGAACGATACTCTACTTACCACTTGTAAAAACCACATCTAATGTTTTAAAGAAACAATAGTTAGAGGTTTGTCTAAGAATACTGATTACCCTAAGTTTGGGGGTAGTGATGATTAAGTATCCCCATTAAAAGTCCTTAACTTAGGAATTGAGCCTAATATGCCCGAGGTATTACTTGAGTCTCTTCCGACTCCACAACCTGATCCTCCTGATACTGTCCAGGAGAAAATCCAGCTATTAGAGACCTGTTGTTCGAATGAATCTATTTGTCAAGAAACTCATATGAAACCCAAGTCGGCGCCACAGATAAACTCAGTTATCTTGCAAGAAATTTTAGATCATGTTGTGCTATGTATGTTCATTTTTCTAATCCGATGCAGTTATCTTATAATTGTGGCAGTCTTATTTAGCATTGTTAATCCACAGTTGTTTCAGCTATTGATATATGATTTGAAAGGTAATTAGCCATTTTGTGGTATTTGACGTCTGGATGAAGACTTTAAATTTAGCACTTCTTGGGAGGTAACCCAATCTCATGCAACACGTTAATATCTTTCCTTAACTCTTTGCTTCAAATGGTAACAGTTTCTCCTTGTTCATGCTTTTAATTTTATCTTTAGAACATTGAGGAAAATGTTAGATTTAAGTTTGGGGGTATGGGAGAAACTTTTTAGTTGCATTATATTACACTCCAGAGCCTAGAAATTTATGCTTATTAAGGATGACACTAACCAATCTAAGTGGATGGAAGCATCTTGGTAGTAGGAGTTGAGGAACCAATTTGATTAGATGGAAACATCTAAAGAGTCTATTCATAAAATCACAGAGCTCAGGTGTTAGAAATAACATGATAGTTTCGCTATATCTCGTTGAGTCCTTTTCACTTCTGTTTTTATTTTGATTTCTTTTTAAAATATGTTTGTCTAAGTGTTTAGTTGGGGCACACGAATCAAGTTTTTACCACTGCTAGAGTGAAATAAAGTGATTGAGATACAAGAAAAAAAAAGAAAAAAAAAAGAAATTGAGACCAGACCATCAAGCCAAATGGAATAAATTGTTCAATAAAATCAACCACTGGTTCCCTTGTATATGCCAGCTGAGTTGACCTAGAGTTAGGATTATCGACCACTGGTTCCCTTGTATATGCCAGTCGGGTTGATATTAGTCAGACCAGTATCTCAGTCCATTAGGATAGGTTCATTTTTGCAGTGGCCTTCAGACAGATATGAGAAACACCGTTCACCTAGTCAACATCAAAACCATCTATGTTTTTCTCTATATCCATCTCTTAATCTATCCATGTGATTTGTTGACACCGGATATTGATGTCCATAGTGCGACTATTTGAGTATATCTCTATCACTTATATATGAATTTTAGTATACTTGAGTGCAAACTCGTGTACAACAATTGGAATTTCGCATCAGGGTACTTCCTCCTGTAGTCAATAAGTATGCCAACCAAGGAGATTCTTTAGTGATTTCCAAGGTTCTGCGTAGATAGCTAGGGTATGGATTAAAGGTTTTATAGGTATATCTCTGGTAAGCCCTCCCGAGACTACAACTCGGCCACTAGGGCCACCTAGGGGTTTAAAGGCTTGTTGCATACGCTAAATGCAACAGACGATGCCTGCGACAGTGAGTTAGGATTTTATTTTGTAGATTTGATTTGCTCGGGACTAGAAAATAATAAGTTTGGGGGTATTTGATAGACGCATTTATGTGTCTATTTTGATCTCGATTTTTAATATTGTTAGTACCCATTTTTGTACTTATTTTGGTATTTTATGTATTTGTAGGTATTTTTGGAGAAATAAACATGCGCGGAGAAATTGGCTCGAAAATTGGTATTTGGACTCTACGGAAAAAAATACTGAAGACATCCCTCAAATGGATAAGGGGTAACCCACCGCTATTTGCACACCACATCTACTATTTGCACCCAAAGTGCTATTCGCACCCCTAGTCCGGATAAGGGGCACTCATCTTCACCATTTGAAATTGAAGTTTTGGCGGGAATTTTTGAGCAGCGACCAGCAGAGTTAGGGTTTGAATTTTGAACGTATTATAGGGAGATTCAATCGCTGGAATTTCTTTAGATAAGTATGTTAAGCCAAAACAGGGAAGATATAGTCGTTCGATTGGATCCAGTTGGGCTAGTTAAGCCGATTGAAGCAAAACAGGGAGGTGGAAGTCTACGGGATTCTGAAGGCGATATTGAACGAGGTTTAGTTTGGATTCTTCTCTTGGGTATGGATTGGTTTGGGTCTTTTTGGATGAACTGGAGTTGGTATGCGCTTTGACAAGAAAACAGGGATGTCCATGATGATTCTCGTGAAAGCAGGGCAAGAGAGAAGTTACGGGAAGTTGGTTTATTTTTGGTAAATACGTACAGAAAGGGTTGAGAATATTACCTGTTGGATTTTGATTCTATCCAAGAAGAAGTTTGACGCGTACATGGAGATAAACAAGGAAAATCCGTGACTTTGCGTGGAAGAAAAGAGATGGGTTGAGAAGATATTGTTGGGATTTACTGAGCCTGTGCTGTATAAATAAGGTGAACAGAGTCTCATCGCGGGACATCGAGAGTTTAGGGTAGAGATGAGGCAGAAAATCACGCTGCAGGAGGAGTTGCAGCAGCAGCAGGTGAAGAAGAAGGAGAAGTTGCAGACGACACCACACAAGTGTCGTTCTGAAGAACACGAAGAACAAACAGAAAAGAACTGTCATTGTTCAACAGTGTATGCGACAGTAGCTTAGTAACAGTTAGGTTTAAATCTGCAACAGTTGGATTGTAACAGTGACGTCTGTAACATTGATAAGGCGTTGCAAATCTCTGTCTTAAACAATTTCTTCAATAGAAACACCTTTTAGAGATATAAAATATTGTTTTGAGTGTGTTTTCACCGTGCGGAGCTAAACCGCATCACTGGGATGACGGAGGAATCCAATTCTCATCACTGTGGTAACTTTATTTAATTCTTTTTATGACTTTTGCATTAATATAAATTGAATTATGATTTTATATTAATTAGTTGTCATTTAGTTTGATGGGTTATGCTTAGCTTTAGTGTTTTGATAACTCATACCATTTACAATTAATGTTTTATAAAATCTACCTTGGCAAGATTAAGAGTCAGTAAACGTTGTTTTTGGAGCCATAATTGTCTAAGAATTATTATTCAAACCATAGAATAAGAATTGGTGAAATCCTAATTCCCAGTATTCTCTCAATATTGTCATTATCCTTTATTTTATTTTCTAGAATATTTTTATTTAAGTCTAAAATCAACAACTTCACAAATCCGAGAAACGAATTCTCTACTTATCACTGTAAAGACTACATCATGAACCAGTTTTCTTTATAGGTGACTTTAATGCTCTCTTAGGAACTGAAGATAAAAATGGTGGGTTAGAGGTTGATGATTCTTATTTATTAACCCTTAGAAAATTGTTTGTTTTCAACTTGCATGATCCTGGTTTCTCTGGTCCTAGATTTACTTGGTCTAACATGCAGCAGGGTCCTGATTTAATTCTTGAAAGCTTAGATAGATGTCTCTTAAATCGAATTGCTGAGGACCTTTGCCCCAAACTGTGTGTTAATAATCTACCTAGAGACTCCTCTAATCATTGCCCCATGCATATTGGTTTCAATTATGAGGAATTTTGTATGCCTAGGCCTTTCCATTTCATGGATATGTGGATTGAAGATCCTACTTGTAGAGATATCATTGCTAACTCTTGGTCTGTTAATGTGGTAGGTTCTCCTGCCTATAAATTAAAAGCTAAGCTCTTAAATACCAAAAAAGGTCTTAGGTACTGGAACAAATCTTGTTTTGGTAATATTTAAAATAATATATCTACCATTAGAAAATAATTGACTGAGGTCCAGGTTTCTAATACTACTGATACTAGTGCTACATCTAGGTTGAAGGCTAGACTGGAATACCTCTACAATCTAGAGGAACTATATTGGAAGGATAAGTCCAAGGAGGTTTGGCTCATGGAAGGTGACAGAAATTCAGTTACCCTCTTTAAGAGAAAAAGAAATGCTATTAGCTGGATAAAGGATTCCACAAATACTATTCTAACTGATAGAGACAGTATTGGAACTTCTTTTATAAATTATTTCAAAAATCTGTATTCTTCTCACCCTCAACAATTTCAAGATGAAATCCTTGTTGACCTCCCCATAAAATTTTATCCTGAAGATAACTCTCTTCTGAATTTACCTCTAACTGTTGAAGAAATAAAGAATGTTGTCTTTCAAATGGGGGGAAAAAGGCTCCAGGTCCTGATGGTTTTACAGGATTGTTTTATCAAAAAAATTGGGATATAGTAGGTGAGGCTGTCATTGACATGAGTCAAACCTGCTTCAGGATAGGGCACATTGCTAAAGTTTTTAATCACACTAATATAGCTCTCATTCCTAAAGTTCCTCTTACTGAACTTGTATCCCAGTACAGACCAATATGGCTTTGCAATTTCATTTACAAAATTCTTTCAAAAACTCTTGCTAATAGACTTAAACCCTTCATGAGTAACATAATTTCTCAAAACCAAAGTGCCTTTATTCCTAAGAGGAGTATTTCTGATAATATTCTACTAGCTAATGAAGCTATATTTGATGTCAATCATTGTGACAAAATTGAAGGCATGGCATGTCAAAGATTATGATAAGCTAGAATAGTCTTTTCTTGAGAATGTATTGACTAAAATGGGTCTCTCAAACCGCTGGATCAGACTCATTAACCAGCGTGTTTCTGCAGTTTCCTACTCTGTCCTTCTCAATGGAAGCCCCACGGGTTATTTTCAACCTGAAAGAGGCCTCAGACAAGGAGACTCATTATCCCCCTATCTTTACATCACCTGCTCTGAAGCCCTTTCTTATTACATTGATATCCTTCAAAAGAAAGGAATTTTAGAAGGCATCAAGGTTTGTAAAGATGCTCCAGAAATGACACATTTGTTGTTTGCTGATGATTCTTTTTTGTTTTCTAAAGCTACTATTTAAAAATTTCAAGTTATCAAAGATTATCTTCAAAAATACTGCTTGGCCTCTGGGCAAGAAATAAACTTTGATAAATCTGGTATTTTATTCAGTAGAAAAAATCTTGAACATAAGAAAGCTCTTCTGTCTAACATTCCAGAGATTAATAGCAGAGATTTGGGCTAAAAATATCTTGGCACTCCTACTGTGTTTCAAGATTATAAAATTAAAACCCATATGGGTATTCTCCAAGCTGTGGATGCCAGAATCTCTATTTGGCTACATAAGCTCCTGTCTCGAGCTGCTAGACCTACTTTGATTAAACATATTGGCCAAGCTATCCCCATTTTTCAAATGGGATCCTTTCTTATTCCAAAACATCTGTGTAAACAAATGGACTCCCATATTTTTAAATTCTGGTGGGGAGAGACTTTAGATCCTAAATACAGGAAACTGCATCTTTTAGGATGGGACATTCTATGTTCCCCTAAGGCTGAAGGTGGTCTAGGCTTTATAAAGGCTGAGTTAAACAACCTAGATATGCTGGATAGGAATGCCTGGAGAATTCTAGAAAATATTACTTGTATGCTACCTACTGTTCTCAAAGCCAAATACTTTCCTAGAACCGATTTCCTGAATGCCAAGTGTACTGGTAAGTGCTCTCGGACTTGGAAGTGTTTGCATATAAAAGAACTTATCAAGCCTTTTATCTCCTGGATTGTTGGGGATGGTCAATTTATTGACCCCTGGTATGATAATGGATCCCATCTTTGGGTACTGCTATACCCAACCCTCTAGTCCCACCTGATCCTAGTATTAAAGTTTCTTATTTTATTGACTCTCATACCATAACCTGGAATCTGTCCAAACTTAACATCCACTTTGATAATGCTTCTATTAAGAAGATTGTCATCATTCCCTTAAGCCAGCTTTGCACTCCTGACAGGAGGGCTTGGGATCTTTCAAAGAATGGCAAGTTTTATTCATAATCTTCCTACATGGGGATTAGAGGTCTTAGGCCCTCCCCATGTAAAAACCTTTGGATGTGCATTTGGAAAATCAGGGTTCCCTACAGAATCCAAGTCTTTACATGAAAAGCTGATAGAAATGCTCTCCCTTTCAGAACTATTTTGCATACCAGAATGCCTATGCATACTGTTGAGTGTGCTAGGTGTAATGATCCTTAAGAATCCATAATGCATGCTTTGGTCCTCTGTCCCTTTGCTAGTCGAGTTTGGGTTCTCTCTTATTTTTGCATCAATACTCAGTTTTTTTTCAAAACAGATCTTTTACTGACTGGTTATTATTTTGGTTAATTGAACCTTTGTCTAGACTCCCTGATGAAGCTCAGTGTCTTTTTTTTTACTATCTTGTGGTCTCTGCGGACTAGTAGGAATAATTTAATCTTCCAAAACATGCAGGAAACTCATATATCTGTCTTAGCTAGAGCTAGAGCCATGCTTTTAACTAAGAAAACTTGTCTTACCGTCTCTCATACTACCCCTGTTAACCTATGTGACAAATGGATGCCCCCTCTGTTGGAAGGATAAAATATAATACTGATGGTGCCTATGATGACATTTCTGGAGCAAATGGTGCAGGTTTTGTGATGAGGGACTTCTCAAGCAAAGCCTCTTTTTGTGCATCCCTGGTTTTTGAAGTAAAGTCTGCTGAAGAAGCTTAAGCCAGAGCTATTTGGGCAGTCCTGAAGAAATCCTTGGAGCAACAGTTAACTCATATCATCATCGAAATTGATGCTAAGACTCTCATCAATCAGTTTCCAGCTGGCCAGTTTGATGGAGACTCGCGTACGGATGCTATTTTCAAACATTCAGTTCTTTTCTTCTAAATTAGTAGCTTGTATTTTTAACTTTCAACCGCGTGTTTGTAATTCTGTAGCTAATTAGTTAGCTCAATGGGCAAAAACAAAAAATGTCTATATGTACTGGTATGTGCCTCCTGTTTGGTTATTGCCAACAGTTGAGGGGGATAATTAGCCTTTTTGAAGGCCTTTATCTATAAAAAATAAAAATAAATCAAAACCTGCTCTCAAAACTAAGGCTGCACATGGTCCGGTACGGTCTGGTTTTCGTATGGAACCGGTCCTTGTACTTGGTGTTCACTGGTACCTCATTTTGAGGACCGGTACCTGTACCTGGAGTTGCACATGTACCTCCGGTACCGGGTTTTTACCTGCAACACCAACACCAAATATCACCTCTTCTCCAAAGAAGCACTAAGCACACAATCTTCTTATTTATTTTCTTGTTCGTCTCAAATCCCTATTAATCTCTTCACCATTCAGACTTCTTAATGAAAAATCAAATTCATATAATATAATCCCAATAAAAAGATATAACATAGAATGAACAACAATAACTTCTCAATCAAATCCGTTATAAGTGAAAAAGCGGGGGTACAACAACCACACCCAACAATTCGTTTGGAAATCTGATAGGACTTACTCTAATATACTTTCAAGAGAATCGACTAGACAGTCAGACTCAATCTTAAGAATAGTATATCAAGGAGTTATATCTCTATTTCTCAATTCAATCCGCAATCAAACAAATAGGAATTCGTGAGCCTGATTGAATATAATAAATAACATGGACAGTATCAAAAACCAATATCCAAGTGTCAATCAATTTAATCAACAACCCAAAGGTCGTATTCACAATTGATTGAACTTACGTACAACCTATGATATTTCAATTATAAAGATAAACAATATAATGCAGAAAAGAAATAACACAGACACCATAAATTTTGTTAACGAGGAAACCGCAAATGCAGAAAAACCCCGGGACCTAGTCCAGAATAAACACACACTGATTATAAGTTGTTACACTAAATTCCTACTACCTATTCGGACTAGATGTAATAACTTCTTCAGCACAAATAGAACTCCTAGCACAAAACCGATTGTATTTAGGAATTCTTCTCGTTAATCTTCTAGCAGAACCCAAGGCTCTCTTTAGAATATACAACAACACGATTGATACGATTCGATATCTTGTTTGCACAAAACACCGGTTTGATTTCCCTTTAGATGTGAATCAAGGTTTTGGAAATCTTGTGTTTATTTTGATAAAAACAATTACTAGGTAAAAGTAATAGCAAAAAAAAACTTGCAGATAAGGGATTATTATACTCTTCAATAAAGGAAGAGAAACCTAATTATTCTACAACAAGAACAACTAGAATAAATCTAGAGATATCTTGTTTAAAACTTCAAAAGGATTTTTACGAGATGCCTCAATAGAAGTTTTTCTTTCTAGTATCCGATTTCGACTAACAAGTGTTGATATATGATCGGAAACTGAAATCTATTAAAACCTAGGGTTTATGATCAACAACTCTTGAATGGTTTTATATCAGAAGAGAAAACCTTATAATAGACAAGAGGTGAAAAACCTAGATTAGAAGTTGTATAATTAATCAGGAAGATTTAATCCAACTTGGCTTTGTGATCCCCAATACAAAGACTTTTATCTCATTCTTGTTCACGAAGAACAGAAGACATGGAAACAACCTACAAAGCTTACGCCAATTTTCCAAAGGGGATGAAAACCGTGTAAACTCACGAACCCTTTATTTATAGTGAAAAGTTAGCTTGAAAACTAAGCTAGGGTTTAGGCTATTTTCCTTTTTCAAGACTCTCCTAATTATGGGAGTCTTTCCTAAGTTACAAATATTATGCATAAATAATTAAATAAATAATTAATTAGCAAATATTTATTTATGTGAATAAATCACATTTTAACTTAGGCGGGAATTAAAAGTTATCACAACCACTTTAATATGGTAATCAAATATGTTTGGATTAATAGCCATATTGCCTAGACAAGGAAACATCACAAACTTGACCAAAAACAGCTTTTAGTCACGTAATTGTGCCCAAGTCCGTGAACTATTACAAACATCCCATGGATTTTTTTTCCTACTAACAAACTTTAATAAATCACTCATAACTTCATCGTTATAACTCGGAATTGAGTGATTCTTGACTCGTTGAATTCGTAAGCTCATTCACTATAACATGAGATTCTTTATAAGGATAAAGGTTATTGTCTCCAAGTCCATGCATCAAATAACCTCAAGCATATATACATAAATATACATTTACCGTCATTGGAATTGTTCCATAGAGTGAGAATTTATCTTGATAGATTAAAAAGGTAGAATTGAACAAGAATCCAAATGAAATCAATAACATACCTTTGTTGATGAAGTACTTGTTGATGTCTTCTTGTAGTCTTCAACCTTCAATCTTCATCCTTTAAGGATAGCTTCGATTCAACTTCTTAGACCTAATCTAGTCCGTAAACTATTAGACGTAATTGGGCCCAAGTCCGTGAACTATTACAAACAGCCCATGGATTGAATCCAAATGAAATAAATCACATACGTTTGTCGATGAAGTACTTGTTGATGTCTTCTTGTAGTCTTCAACCTTCAATCTTCATCCTTTAAGGATAGCTTCGATTCAACTTCTTAGACCTAATCTAGTCCGAAACTATCTTTAGTATGCTAAATCAAGAATACATTTTGGCAACTAAAGTTGACAACTAACTTGACATACCAACGCTAGTGGGTTCAACCGAGCAGTGCTCTAACAATCTCCCTCTTTATCAATTTTAGTGACAAAACCATTTTACATATGGCTTGTACTTGTTAAAAGCATTACAGCTCCAAAATCCTACATGCTTGATTTCCTTGGTTCTTCAACTATGCGTGTGCTTATCTTGTACTTGTTGAAGATCCATCATAGTATTATTAAACAACATCAAAGTTAAATTGTATCACAACTTTGACAATAATACTACGGTGATATGTATCACTCCCCCTTAGTCAATACTCCATCTCACATGGAAACCACTCCCCCTTACATAATGATCCGAAAACCATATATATTTGTAGTGTGAACTACATATTAATTCTCCCCCTCTTTGTCAATATAAATTGGCAAAGGTACGAAAACTAGTGGGATCCTAATGAAATTTTCATAGAGGACCTTCTTGACCAAAGGGAAACATATCAACTTTAGTTTAGATGATATCACAGAGTCGAAACTTAGTGACTTCATCAAGGATTTTATTAAGATACAAGTTAACCCCTACATGTTCCACAACCGCTTCTCCCCTCAAGGATATAGCAATTAAGCACAAGTTCAATTAAGAACTCTCCTCCATAATATGTCATTCCCGAAAGAACAAGAAGAGCGACCTTATTCCAGAGATAAGGATTTATTGGAGTTTAGAAACCCTACAAGGAGATACGATTTAAGAACCAACCATTGAAAGTCTCTCATGAGATCATGTTACTAGAAACAAAAGAACTATCTCATGGTAACAATACACAATATATAATTATGAAGATCATGTATTGTGATCATCTTTTCTAAGATACACACTTGTTTAAACAAGAAATGATATGCTTAGAAGGAAGAATAACCTTTTCCATAAGGATTTACACCAAGAATGGTTACCATAAGAGTATGAAAAAGATCCTTTGACAATCAAAACCAACATCCATGGCATTGATTATTGCTTCTAACCTGTTATACATAAGAATTTCAATCACACATCAAGTTAGGTAATTAAGAATCATGCGTGTGGTATTCAACCATATTATTCTTCACCATAACTAGTTCAAATGACTCAAATGAACTAGTTAGAGAGTTGTTCAATTGCAAGGAAATGTTATGTAACTACACAAGACACAATCGAAGCAAAAACGATTTGATTGACTCGAATCGGTTCATGAACTTTAATGCCACGGTTTGAAAAAGCATTCCTTAGTTTATTTAAACATGAGTTCAAGAACAATCGTTTGTAGATATAACCAACTCAAGTTCGCGGACTGGGTTCGCAGACTTAAGTTCCCGGAAGGAGTTCACAAACTTCAGCAGAATTTCTCGGGTCGAGAACTTCCGCCAGTTCACGGACTTAGTTCACGCCACTATTCTGGTTCTCTTGATCAATAAAGTTTGCAAACTTTGGTTCAAGGAATAAGGACTTATACATATATATGTTTCTACAGCAATGCTTATATCCTACCAATGGTTATGTAATCTAAACTCTCATTTCAATCATTGAGACATTCTCAGAGGACGTTATATAGTTGTTATTCACAAACCATTTTTCGTCAGAGCAATTTTCAAAGTGATTGAAACATAACATGACTTTCGTCACTAGGTAAAGACGAATTTGGCTAAAGCGAAAGCTTACCAACACATATTTCGAGAAATATGTACGCGAGTTAAACTCATCTTGAAACAATAAATTGTTTCACACATTCAAGAATTACCAAACACAATATGTGCGCCCAATTCTTTTGCAATCCTCACCGCATTTACTAGGGCTTCTTGGTGAGGATGCACTTCCAACACAATCAAGTTGTGTTGAGGTGAACAAAATCTTGCTTACCATAGGTATTCGAAACAAAATCATACATGGACTCTAAGAATTTAACAACTTCCTTGAAACTTTCAATAACTGTTCCATACCTTTTTAAGATGTTATCCCTTGTTGAACTCTTGTCTGGGAGATCCTTCTTAAAAGTACTCGTTGCTTTATTGATCTTCTTTGGTACCCATTTCTGAGTAGCTTTTGGAGCGACGTATTTATTTTTATCCCCAATATAATTATGAAATTTATTGGAGGGAATACTAGAAGAACTGATATTATGAGAATCAGTTTTTCTCCAGCTTGGAACATCAGATCTTGTCATTTTAACAGAATCAGATCTGGTTTTATCTCGTTTAAGATATCTGCAATTCCCTTGCAAATGACCTGGTGTTCCACAATAAAAACAATGTTTAGCAGAATGGAAAAAGTTATGTTTAGTGTTACCTAAATGTGTATGTGCTTGCTTTGGAGCTTGACAAAATTTCTTCTTTTTGTCATCGGCAGTTGGTAGAGATACTTCACTTTTGTCAACCATGGAAGATTTTGGTTTAGAAGAATCTTTAGCTTTGAAAAATTTTACCTCTTTGCAAATACCAGGAGCGTCTATTCCTTCATAACCCAATCCTCGTGTATCACGATGAATTCTACATGCTCCCAATATCGAGGTTAATTTTTCTGAGCTGCTATTTCTAGACAAACTCTATTTTAAGCTTGAGTTTTCTTCTTCCAACCTTTTGACCTTTTAAAGCGCAACAAATAGATCATTCTTGGATGATTCATATTGAACTTTGATATCTTCTCGTTCCGAATCAAATAACAAGTTCATCTCAATGTTCTCCAAGTTATCTAGCTTTGCTTAAAGAATAATTTCCCGATCTCGACCTCCGGAAATTTCTTCTTTAATGTTTCGTATTTCGTTGAGATAATCTCTTGCACCACTAGAATCAAGTTGGTCTTGCAAGTCTTTATTCCGACTATGAAGTCTGTCATATTTAACTTTCTCACTGAAAATGGTGCATTCAGCCTCTGAGAGTTTTTTATGACATTCCTTAAGAAGATTATTAGCGACTGGATCCTCATGGAACACTTCTTCGTCAGAATCAGAATCGGTATCCTAAAGAATTTTTACAGAAGCTAATGCAATCTCGCCTGCATACTCTTGGGGATTATAATATTCAGGTCCATCATCAAGAGTAGGCAAAGCTGCTGCATATGCCGATTGTCTACGGCTCCAGCTATAACATACTGAAGAAAGATGCCCGAAACCACGACAGTTATAGCATTGTACATCATCAATAGGAGATGTTGCATATTTAGAAAAACTCTTTTTCCTGTGTCTCAGGAATTTTCTAAATTTTCGTGGAGTAACATCCTTAGTATCTGGCGAACCAGATTTATCCTTCGATGCTTCAGAATTGTTTGCAGCTTTAAGAGAAATCACCTCTTTTCTAGATGCGTGTTCATTGTTAAAGATATTTAACTTTCCAATAAGAGTGTTTCTGGAGAGTGTATAAAGATTGTTTCCTTATTCAATGGCATGTTTCTTAGACTCGCATCTTGATGGTAGAGACCTGAGAATTTTGCACACAATATCTTTCTCCGGAATAGTTCTTCCCAATGCAAATGAGGAGTTAACTATTTGAGAAAGTCTTTGGTTAAACTCATCAAAGGTTTCATCATCAGACATGCGAAGGTTTTCCCAGTCAGAAGCTAGATTTTGAAGACTTGCTTCTTTCTCTGCGGCATTCCCTTCGAATACGGTTTCTAAGATATCCCAAGCATCTTTAGACTTATTACACGTAGTCACGTGGTGCTGAAGATCTGGGGCAATGGCATGGATGATAGCATTTAATCCATCAGAATTTTGCTTTGCAGCAAGAATCTCAAGATCATCGTAATCACCAATATTCTTTGCAACAGTTACACTGTCTACTGTAACTAATGGAGGATTATAGCTATTAACAATACGAACCCATGATCGAAAATCACGCGATTGAATAAAAGAACGCATAAAAAATTTCCACCATAAATAGTTCGTTCCATTGAAGACTGGCAGTACGTTTATAGAGATAGCACTACTGTCCATAGAATCAGATTGCTACAAACACAGACTTATGAGGTCTTAGCGTGTTTGCCCGCTCTGATACCAATTGAAAAAGTTGGGGTACAACAACCACACCCAACAATTCGTTTGGCAATCTGATAGGACTTACTCTAATATACTTTCAAGAGAATCGAATAGACAGTCAGACTCAATCTTAAGAAAAGTATATCAAGGAGTTATATCTCTATTTCTCAATTCAATCCGCAATCAAACAAATAGGAATTCATGAGCCCGATTGAATATAAGAAATAACTTGGATGATATAAAAAACCAATATCCAAGTGTCAATCAATTTAATCAACAACCCAAAGGTCGGATTCACAATTGATTGAACTTACGTACAACCTGTGATATTTCAATTATAAAGATAAACAATATAATGCGGAAAAGAAATAACACAAACACCGGAAATTTTGTTAACGAGGAAACCGCAAATGCCGAAAAACCTCGGGACCTAGTCTAGAATAAACACACACTGATTATAAACTGTTACATTAAATTCCTACTACCTATTCAGACTAAATGTAATAACTTCTTCAGCACAAATAGAACTTCTAGCACAAAACCGATTGTCTTTAGGAATTCTTCTCGTTAATCTTCTAGCAGAACCCAAGGCTCTCTTTAGAAGATACACCAACATGATTGATACGATTCGATATTTTGTTCACAAAATATCGGTTTGATTTCCCTTTATATGTGAATCAAGGTTTTGGAAATCTTGTGTTTATTTTGATAAAAACAATTACTATGTAAAAATAATATCAAAACAAACTTGTATATCAGGGATTATTATACTCTTCAATAAAGGAAGAGAAACCTAATTATTATACAACAAGAACAACTAGAATAAATCTAGAGATATCTTGTTTAAAACTTCAAAAGGATTTTTACGAGATGCCTCAATAGAAGTTTTTCTTTCTAGTCTCCGATTTCGACTAACAAGTGTTGGTATACGATCGGAAACTGAAATCTATCAAAACCTAGGGTTTATGATCAACAACCCTTGAATGGTTTTATATCAGAAGAGAAAACCTTTGAATAGACAAGAGATGAAAAACCTAGATTACAAGTTGCATAATCAATCACGAATATTTAATCCAACTTGGCTTTGTGATCCCCAATACAAAGACTTTTATCTCACTCTTGTTCACGAAGAACAGAAGACATGGAAACAACCTGCAAAGCTTACGCCACTTTTCCAAAGGGGATGAAAACCGTGTAAACTCACGAACCCTTTATTTATAGTGAAAAGTTAGATTGAAAACTAAGCTAGGGTTTAGGCTATTTTCCTTTTTCAAGACTCTCCTAATTATGGGAGTCTTTCCTAAGTTACAAATATTATGCATAAATAATTAATTAGCAAATATTTATTTATGTGAATAAATCACATTTTAACTTAGGCAGGAATTAAAAGTTATCACAAACACTTTAATATGGTAATCAAATATGTTTGGATTAATAGCCATCTTGCCTAGACAAGGAAACATCACCAACTTGACCAAAAATAGCTTTTAGTCACGTAATTGGGCCCAAGTCCGTGAACTATTACAAACAGCCCATGGATTGTTTCCTACTAACGAACTTTAATAAATCACTCATAACTTCATCGTTATAACTCGGAATTGAGTGATTCTTGGCTCGTTGGATTCGTAAGCTCGTTCACTATAACATGAGATTCTTTATAAGGATAAAGGTTATTGTATCCAAGGTCATGAATCAAATAACCTCAAGCATATATACGTAATGTACATTTACCTTCATTAGAATTGTTCCATAGTGTGAGCATTTATCTTGATAAATTAGAAAGGTAGAATTGAACAAGAATCCAAATGAAATCAATCACATACCTTTGTTGATGAAGTACTTGTTGATGTCTTCTTGTAGTCTTCAACCTTCAATCTTCATCCTTTAAGGATAGCTTCGATTCAACTTCTTATACCTAATCTTGTCCGAAACTATCTTTAGTATGCTAATTCATGGCAACTAAAATTGACAACTAACTTGACATACCAACGCTAGTGGGTTCAACCGAGCAGTGCTCTAACAATAAGTTTATAACCGCCACAACAAACTCATCTGAACCATAACCTAACTTCCCGGCAACCCATCTCTGCAATACAACTCTCAAAGAAATATCATCATTGTCTTCTCTAGATCATCATCATTTGGCGCAGCTGCAACTACTAACTTAGCCATCCTTTGCATCAGATCAACATCACCAATACAGAAACCTCTCAAAATGAAATCCAACAAAAACCCATCTCATGTTTCTTAAAATTCAGAAAAACATACACTTCACGATTAATAAAATAATTACCTTGAAATCAATGGAATTAAAGAAAACCCAAATTAGACAAATCTAGGGTTTCAATTTAGTAAATTTACACAAATCAAATCGAAATTGGAGAAGAAAAGCAACACAAAATGATATATCATACTGATTCATAGTAATTTGAGAACAAAACATCTTTGATTTGAACGAAATCATTCACATAATTTGTTTATGAACTAATTAGTTTAGGTCTTAGGTTAGTGGGAGGTATAGAGAAGAAATGGAGTGTTAGGATTAAAAGATATCTAAAAAATCAATGATATTGGTTGGACTGGGATTTTTGGTCTGGTATAGGTCGGGAATAGGCTAGAACCGTTCTCTGTACCTGTCCCTACATCGTTTTTCGTTTTCATTCCCGTTCCATGTACCTCCTCCTCTGTTTCCGGTTCTTTTTTCGTTTCTAGTCTGGTACACCGGTTGCGGGGCGGTTCCTGTGCAGCCTTACTCAAACAAAATCAATTAATATTATTAGAGAAAAAATAATCATTAATTATTATTATTATAACAAAAGAAAATCAAGATGATTCAAATATCACAAATCTATTATTATTGTTCAAATCAGACGAACCATGGACCAAGACGTCAATATGTTGAATATATTACGAAAGAGACTCTCAAGCCATACCGATACGGCCACACATATTACTTAATCATCAAACAGATCATATGTATAAGCCAATCAAGAACAATTATGCAAAAAATTAATTAAGGTCCACTAGATATCATGTACTGACTCCATGCAATACTCGGTTTACCACTAGATATTACTACTGCTTGCATCTAATTGTCATATCAGTGCGTATGTGTTTTCTGTGTAATACTTGAGCCTGTACGGCATCCGTACAAGTCTATGTGAGTCACTCGTGTCATTGACTTTATAGCATTGTAAGCTGTCGATGACAACCTGTATTGTATGGGTTGTTGTATTAATACTGAGTATCTTGTACCCAATTCTGTAATCATTCCAAGTAATTGAATACATTTCTTTTAGTGAAACTATGGTATCAAGAGAAAAATCTTCCGCCACCGCCATTAATGGCTTTCAAGAAAAAATTTCAGATTTATTTTCTCAATAACTCTTTCTGCTCAATTTTCTTTCTAACTTCTTCTTTCAATACTTTCTTTAATCTTTACTATCATGGCTGCGTATGAAACAAGAATTTCCAACGTTCCTCTCAATCAAATATCACAAATTCTTTCTTACAAACTCAAAGATGATAATTTCCTCACTTGGAAATCTTTTCTTTTTCCTTTACTCATAAGATACAAAGTTGATGGCTTTTTTGATGGATCTCTTCCTTTTCTTCCGTATTTACTCGAGAATGCTGATAATCCTGGTTATGCAGTTTGGCAGATGATGATACTACTCTCATCCTGTGGATTCAGATGTCTATCTCTGAATCCGTTATACCGTATGCGGAGTAGAAACTTCAAAAGATCTATGGGAAACAATTGAAACAAGATTTGATCGAAGTTCTTCTACACACTCAATTCAACTTCGTCTTAAGCTTCAATCTATCAAACTTGGTGCAGGTACCGTTTCTCACTTTCTCAGTGAAATCAAGAAAGTCACTGATGAACTTTTTGCTGCTGGATCTAAGATTAATGATGATGAATTAATAGTTCTTATCTTGAATGGATTAGGTTCAGAGTATAGTTCTTTTTCTACTTCTATTTGGATCCGTAATCCACCAGTTAAGTGAAGAGACTGTTGTACAGAATAAACAAAAGGACTTGTTAACTGAGGCAAACTCTAAAGCATTTGCTGCAAATGCTAGACCTAATTTATTTTCTTTCAGAGGTAGTGGTAGAGGCTATACTCAAGCACCTAGAGCTTCAATGCCTTTTCTTGGTTACACCAGACCTTCTCTATCATACTACCCTGGAGTATTTTCTCAATTTCAAATGCATCCGGTACCAAATTTTGTTCCAAATTTTACTACAAGAACACCTGGTGCATCTACTTCAACTCCTCCACCAATATCTGACAAAATTTGTCAGATATGCAATAAAGCTGGTCATCTTGCTCTAGACTGTCGGCAGAGATTGAATTTTGCATATCAGAATACCTACACTCCACAGAACTTAAGTGTTATGTTATCTACTGCAAATATTATGGGTGAGAATCCTTGGTATGCTGATTCTGGTGCAAACAATCACATTACCAATGATGAATCTGAACTTCAACAATCAACACCTTTTGAAGGCACGGAGTAGATACAAGCAGCTAATGGAGAAGGTATGCCAATTACTCACATTGGTAATACTATTAAATCTGGCTCTTCTTATCATTTTAATCTGAATAATGTGATGCTTGTGCCTAAATCTTCACAAAATCTTCTATCAGTTCACAAGTGATAATAATTGCTCTATCACTTTTGATTCACTTGGTTTTTCTGTTAAGGACCACTTATCTGGGAGGATCACTTTTCAAGGGACACATAAAGGAGGTTTGCATCCTATGCAGTTTCTGAAGACTTCATCACCAAAAGCTTACTCAAGTGTTACTCCATCTGCAACTACATGGCATCAAAGATTGGCTCATCCCTCTTTTCAAGTTTTTCAGAAAGTTTATAACACTCTAGACTTGTCTAAGACAATAAAAACACCATTATTCTGTAATGAGTGTCAATTAGGAAAGAGTCATAAACTATCTTTCACTTTGTCTGCTCATAGAGTCATCTATCCACTTCAGCTACTTCACATGGATTTATGGGGTCCAAGTCATGTAACCTCTTCTAGTGGATTTAAATACTATGTCAACATCATTGATGACTTTTTTAGATTTTGTTGGATTTTTCCTTTATATGATAAATCAGAATTCAAAGTAGTTTTCTTATATTACAAAGCTATGGTTTAAAATCTTCTGCAAACTTCAATTGTTACAATAACAACAGATGAAGGTGGTGAGTTTATACATAATAAACTGAAATATTTTTTAAGGTTTCATGAAATTATTCATGAGTTCTCTTGTCCACACACTCCTGAGCATGATGGAGTGGCTGAATCCAAACACATGCATCTAGTTGATACTGGTAGAAACTTTTTAATTCAATCTGGATTGTCAGACAAATATTGGGGGATGCTTTTCAGACAACAAATTTTGTTATCAACAGACTTCCAGTCAGAAGTTTCGAGTTCATTTCACCTTTTGAGAAGCTATTTGGTACAACTCCAGATTATTCATTACTCAGAACCTTTGGCTCTTCTTGTTTTCCTTGGGTTAGGCCATATACTACACACAAGCTACAAACAAGAAGTGTTCACTGTGTTTTTATTGGGTATAGCTCAATGCACAAGGGCTACAAGTGCCTTGATCTTAAAACTGGAAGAGTCTATATTTCAAGACATGTTGTATTTAATGAAGTTGTCTTTCCTTTGAGAAGAATTGATTCGGTTCCATCTCATCAGCTGCAATCAACTACTAATTCTTCTACTGCATCCGTGTTTTCCACTGAAACTGATTCAGTTTCATTATCTGAAACTCCTTCAACTGGTATTACCTCTTCAGAGTTACTTCACTCTTCTCAGACTACAAAAACTGATGCTACTACTTCAGAGTTAACACATTCTTCTCAAGTTACAACAATGCCTATCTCTTCACCTGCTCCTTCATTAGATAGCTCAACCTCAAAAATTGTTGTTTCTAACTTTCATCAGATGACTACAAGAGGAAAAAGAGGTATGTTTAAACCCAAAGTTTACAATACTAAATATGTTTTATCAGCTAATCTTTCATCTGTTATACCTCCTCCAACACCAACATGTTACTCTAAAGCTATTAAAATACCTCAATGGAAGAGTTCAATGGTTTAAGAACATACAACTTTAAAAGATGCTGGAACTTGGTCTCTTGTTGATCCAGATCCTTCTTATAATGTTGTTGGATGCAAGTGGGTATTTAGAGTTAAGCACAAAGCTGATGGAACTGTAGACAGATTAAAATCAAGACTTGTAGCTAAGGTCTTTCATCAGCAGGAGGGTATTGACTTTACTGAGACTTTCATCCATGTAGCCAAACCAACCACAATCGAGTTTATTATTTCTCTAGCAGTCAACTTTGATTGGAAACTTAAGCAATTGGATGTAAGTAATGCTTTCCTATATGGAGACTTAGAAGAGGATGTTTATATGCAACAACCACCTGTCTTTGTTGATACAGATAAACCACATCATGTGTGCAGGTTACACAAGTCCATTTATGGTCTTAAATAAGCACCAAGGGCTTGGTATGACAAATTGCTGAATGTGTTAGTTTCTCATGATTTCAAGCCATCTGTAGCTCATTCTTCTCTATTTGTGCAGAAGTATGGTTCTAGAATCACTATCATTCTAGTTTATGTTTATGATATATTGATTACAAGCAATTCAAGGGAGTATATCAGTCAATTCATTCAGCAGCTGCAGTCTTACTTTCCCATTAAGGATTTGGGATATCTACATTTCTTTCTTGGTCTTCAAGTGAAGAGAAATTCTTATCAACTATTTCTCAGTTAAACCAAATATGCTCTGGACTTACTTGAGAATTTTAATATGACAGGAGCAAAACCTTTTAGCACTCTCATATCTCCACACTCTCAGTTATCCAAGTCAGATGGCACAATTTTGTTAGATCCAAGTGAATACAGATCCCTAGTTGGTGCTCTCCAATATTTGACATGGACAAGACCTGAAATTGGATATGCAGTAAATCAGGTTTTTTTACACATGCAGGCACCAATTGATACTCATTTCATTGCTGCTAAAAGGATCCTGAGATACATCAAGAGTACTCTAGACTATGGATTATTATTTTCAAAAGGTCTTTTAGCTATACATGGATTTAGTGATGCAGATTGGGCTGGTTCAGTTGATACTAGAAGATCTACAGGTGGTTTTTGTATTTTCTTTGGCTCCAATCCAATCTCATGGTCCAAAAAAAGACAAAATGGAGTAGCTAGAAGCTCCACAGAGGCTGAATATAGGTCTTTAGCAAACACTGCAGCTGAAGTTGTGTGGCTTTGTCAGCTTTTAAAAGATCTTCACCTGTATCAAAGTGCGGTATCTCTCTCCTCTAACCCCATCTTTCACAACAAAATGAAGCATCTAGTTATTGATTATCATTTATTTTGTCAGGGACTTGGTTCACAACAAAAGCTTACAAGTTACTCATTTATGCACTCTTCAGCCAGTCGCATATATCTTCACCAAGGAATTATCTGGACCTAGATTTGAATTTCTTAGACACAAATGAGAATTGCTCTTTTCAGGAAATTCCAGTTTGGGCGGGGGGAGAGTAATTGTCATATCAGTGCATCTGTGTTTTCTGTGTGATATTTGAGTCCGTACAACATCCGTACAAATCTGTGTGAGTCACTCGTGTCATTGACTTTATAGCATTGTGAGTTGTGGATGACAACCTAGACTGTATGGGTTGTTGTATTAACATTGAGTGTCCTGTACTCAGTTCTGTAATCATTCCAAGTAATTGAATACATTTCTTTTAGTGAACTAGCATCATGTATGTGATCTTCATATGCTAATATATGCTATGGATAAATAAAAGATGGAAACCAGACATGGACGTAAGGGAGCAAAGCACGCAATATCGAAACAAGATGTATGGACAATTTTTATTCAACTGTTAAAGGAGTTTCATATCCAACTATATTAACGTCAATCAAGAAATAAAGAGGTACTATTAGATCGACCTGTTTTCGCAAGGAGATGATTATGTTGTTACTTAGATGATTCAGGAACCCAATGACGATTACCACAAATCGTACTTAATATCCATTGTTTTCACTTTCAACGTTTTTCCGCTTCCCTCTCTACAGTCTACACCTCCAGTTGCCTCCTAGGTTTCTCCCCCTTTTAATATAAAATTTAGCGCCTTATTTATAGCCTTTTCCAATTGACTATAATCTTTGGATTAGTTAATTTCGATCGATCGACTCACGTTGACAACCTAAATATTCTAACCAAATTAGTCAAAATCATTTCCAATTAATAAAAATCTCAATTTTATCTTATCTCATTTTCTAAAATCATGAAAGATATATATCAATTAATGCCTAGGTTTGAAGTTAAATGGAAAATCTTGGAGAAAAAGCTAAACTTGGCTGGCTAGTCTTAATATCAACCTTTTGTTTCATTTGTGTCATTGGATTCGGGTGCAGGGGTGTAAATTTTGCCGGGCAGCCCGAGGCTCAGTACCGTCCGCCCTGTCCCATGACAGCGGGGTGACCGTGGCCCTTTACGAGATGGCCCGACCTAGCCCATTTAAATAAGAGGGCGGGCACATGCCACAATTCAATTTTTCTTGCCCGGCCCAATACCCTCCCTATTATCCCGTCAATGCTACCCGCCATGTTAGCCCGCTAGTGTTATCCATTTACCTAGCCTAAGTGACTGTTCTCATTTGTTTTATCCTATGAGTATACTTGGTATATATACTTAATACAGTCAACCCTCATAGTTTTCATATGTATTTCTTAACTTTTATTCCATTGGAGTCTAATTTTGTTAACCATATAGAGAAAACATTGAGCAAAATCTAAGGCAGTTTCCTTTTCTGATGATTCAATTCAGAAAAAATTATAGGAAGTTTGGTTTATCTTATTCCCATCTCAATTCTCGTATTTGATTATTAATTTTAAGTAAACCTTGTGTATTATTACTACTTTCTTTTTATTTTTAACAATATATATGTATAATATATATATTTGTTTGTAATATTCAAGGCCCTCCCGGCGCTACCCGCCCGATCCCAAATTACAAAACAGGCTTGGGTAGACCATGGGTACTAACTGTAGATAATTAACCCTGCCCGCCCGGCCCTTTTAATTTCATGAATAAGAGATGTTCCGGCCCATCCTATACCGTCCCATTTAATAAATAGGTCGGGCTGTCCGGTCCGGCCCAATTTACACCCCTATTCGGGTGTACTACTAGACCACTTTAGGTGTATAAGATGGGACGGACGGCTTACTCAAGTGATTAATGGATAGTGGTTTTTGGATTCAAACATTAGGCTTGGTAGACAAACTTTGGGTGGTCTATACTCGGACCTATGGAATTAGTGGATAGTGATCGGTGGACTTATGTACCTATGGCATTTAATTTGGACTTTTACCACTTGGTGTTAAACTCCTGATTAATCATTTTGGGTTTGTAGGATCATGACGGGACGACCATCTCAGATACGATTTAGGGACATATTCTCGTGACCGTGAAAAATTGGGGTGTCTACAACATCTATTTATTGGTAGATGAATATCAACCCAACATAAATGTTTTTCATAATGACTTAATTTAGCTTATCAAGAGAATGTTATTTTTTTTTGAAGATATGAATCAACATCAAGAGTGAGATTTTCAATATGTTTCTCAAGATCAAGAAGTACTTCAAGGGATTTTATACCTAGAGGTGGTACAAGCAGAATTTCTTCAATTGCTTTAATAAGATCATACATCAAAGAGAATTCTGAATCCCATGGATCTGGTGGTACATTATTAGATATTGCACCCTTGTCCGTAATTCATATCGCCACAAACACAAACCTATTAAGTCTACGTTGTTTTTCTGCTCTGATACAAATCAAAAAGGAGAGGGAACCAAGTACACCACCAACTTTTTCATTCGGCAACCTGTATGGAATTACAAGTACAACAATTTAATGATCTTTGAAAATATGTATATAGAGTTTATATATCCACTTATTCTCAATCAGAAAGTTTAGACAGTGAAGTCCGTGAACCTGATTGTTAAGCAGAGTACTTGGACTATCTTAAAAATCAATATAGATCAATCTATTCGTATCCTATATATTCAGATCCGAATTCTGAATAGTATGAAACTTGATATCTATCTTTCAAAATACAAATACTACAAAAAACGAAATTGATCTTAATTATATGGGCGCATCTACTAGAATTGAATACCAACTACTTGAGTACATCCTATTATAAAAATAAACATTATAATGCGGGAAAAAAAAAACAAAACACTAGAAGTTTTGTTAACGAGGAAACCGCAACTGCAGAAAACCCCGAGACCGCTTCCAGATTTGAACATCAAATTGTATTAAGCTGCTACAGACACTAGCCTACTATCATACTTCATACTAGTTGAACCTGAATTCATCCTCCATGCAATCCAGTTATATTCGTGCTATTTACGTCTCTTGAACCTCACAAGGTTCTATGCAATTAATTCCTTAACTAAAGTCTGAGACGAAGAGAACTTCGTAATTTCTATCTATCTTTCCTGAAAGAGAGTATGAGAACCTCCATAACAGAAAAAGAAAGATTAGGATACATGAACTATTAAAGTAAAGATCGTCGGACATGGCTTCACGAATCCCCAAGTGAAATCTTTCAGTCGTTGACCTAATTATGTATCTTAGGGAAAGCCTAGGTCAATAAAGGATGACTCTAGCAATCAACTAGGACACAAAGTTTCAGGGAATATTGACTTTCCCGGTTGAATGAGTCTCTCTATTTATAAATGTTCAAGACTAAGGGTTGCATAGAAGAATATACATCGTGGTCCGGTTACGGAACCGTGTATAATAACCGTTCTTGGCAAATATGCCTTTCGAGCTAATAATCAATATCGTGTTCATTTAAACACTTGAGACTTTAATCATGATGCACATACACAAGGTGTTTTAGTGATCAATGATGTCTTAAAAGGGGTTATGAGAGTTATAGCAATGTTAAACATATTTAAAAATAAGTCTTTGAGCATCTACTAATATATACTGGGACCGTTGGTGAAATGATTTGTGAACCATTAAACATTTCATGAGTTCGAGTGCTACGTTTCATGAACAGGGTTCACCAACCATTAATGACTCGTGAATTCATGGCGCTATGGTTCATGAACTGGGTTGTCCAACCATTAGCCTTTCACCAATTTCAAGTCACTACGGTTCGAGAAACTGGTTGGTGAATTATCACATTTTGAATTTGAAGTTCACAAACTGGTACACCAACATTCTTGTATTCCATAAAGCCAGATATCTATGGTTTGCGAGATGGTTCACCAACCTACCTTGAGCCTAAATTACAGTAATTCTGAATTTCTCTCTTGAAACCTTCCCAAAAGATAGAATCATTGCTTTGGCAATTTTTAAATGATTCACAAAAGTAATTCTTTAACAATAAATTATTTTGACTAATATTGCTAAGGACCAATGAACATCCATTGCTTGAATCATATTTCGAGATGTTTAACAAGACAAGCTCGACTCGAAATTTCTTCTTTGAAATAAACCTACTAGAAGTCATACGAGATAGTATCAAATACATAAAATGGTAAAACTTGTGAGTAAATAGAATAGTTCAGTCTTCACATACCTTGTTGATGAAGTTTTCCAAATGTCTTCGTTGATCTTCAATCTTCGAGGGTGATGTCTGATACTCAAATACCAGCTTATATACCTAATCCGAGAATTGACTTCGTAGAATAGAAATCAAGATATAGTTTTCTACATCTAACATTGACAACAAGCTTGAGATAGAAAAAATTGCGAGTTCCACCGAGAAGTGTTGTAGCACAAACAACCATAAAAATAGTTGTGAACAACAAATTATTTTAACTAAGATTGCTAAGGATTTATGAACATCCATTGCTTGAATCATATTTCGAGAGTTTAACTAAGACAAGCTTGAACTCGAAAGTTTTTCTTTCCAATATTAAATCTACTAAAATCATATGACATAGTCTCATAAGAAAGAATGGTAAATGCCTTGAGTAAACAGGGTAGGTCATTTATCGCATACCTCTTCACTTATGAAGTTATCGCAAATGTCTTCGTTAATTCTTCGGTCTTCAATCTTCGAGAGTATTCAGTAATGCTTGACACTCAGTACCATACTCTAATCCTTATCCGAAGATTAATTTAGTATACTAGAACTCAAGATTTAGTTTTGTACATCTAATATTGACGACAAGTTTGAGATATCAAAAATTGCGAGTTTGACCGAGCGATGTTCTAACAATTTTCTCCTTCATCAATTTTAGTGCAAAAACTATCAACACATGTGGATTCAATAAAATAAACCTTTCAGCTCAAATATCCATCATAATTGATTTCTTGAATATTCAACATCTTCTTGAATTCTTCGTACTTCAAGTTCTTCTATAGTTTTGCATATGATCACGTCAACACCTTTCTTATTGAAGATCTGTGGCGAATAACAAATTATGAGAATACTCGTTTGTAGATTTTCTAAGATGACAAGTCAATCTACTTAATTGGTTTTACTTCAGTGCGTTGTATTTTTATCTACCTCAAAGTCAAATTGTACCAAAACTTTGAAGTAATACTACGATGATATGATCTCCCCTTAGTCCTTACTTGTATCTTTTGCATAATAGGTAAAAACCTACAGCTTGCAATTCGCTCCCCCATATATAATGCCCGAACAAGACATATGTTATAATAAAAAACTACTAAATAATTCTCCTCCTTTTTATCAATAAAATTGACAAAGATAAAAGAAAATGTATCTTAATGAATTGCACAAAATAGTTATCGAAACTAAAGATAACATAACAACTTTTTAAGACAATTCCATTAAGTAAACTTAGCATCATCGTCAAGAAGAGTTAAAAAGAACAATCATCTGCTATAATTCTATAGCCGCACACTCCACAAGGATAGAGCAATTAAGCACGAATAAGATGTTTTTCATCCTCTGCTAACCCTAATTCCAATCGAGTTTCTTCTGCTAACCCTAATTCCAATCAGAAAAAATCCACCATGTTTTCACCTTCCCTTATGGGCTAATCCGTTCATTCACCGGCCCTAGATACGATGTAGTATCAAAGGATTTACCGAGCTCAGATATGATGTGGCCGATGATCAATCTCAAGTTCTCCATGGTTGATCTGAAAATTTCTTGCTTGTTTACTTGGATTTGTGCTTGACCCAGATATGGTTGCTGCTAAATCTTCAAGAATCTGTAATGATGGATCCATATTATTTGAGAAAAAACTTGCTGATAAATCGAATTTCTCTCTGCTTCTCAACCAATTGGGGATTTCTTCACCGACTACTCTGGAAATCAATTCTAATCATGTTTCTCCAGATAATCCATCTGCCGCGGCTGAAAATTGAATCCCCAGCTCAAAGGTACCACTGTTCAACCTTCTTTTTGATATCATCATTCCCCTCAGGAGAACCTAGGCCAATTTTATTCTCTCTTGAGATTCAGATTCAGTTGGTGTCACGCTAATTTGCTTACATATTGATTCTAACCTAGTCGGCCGTTGGCTGCTGGTGAAACCAACTCACTTTCATCTCATCTTTTCCCCTGTTTCCTGTGTCTGGTTTGCAATAAGTTTTTCCAAATTTTCTATAATCATGATTCTTGACTTGTCGATTGTTTTTGCCTTATAATTAGAAATAAAATTATCAGTATGCTTACACCAAATTTACTTTCGCTCTATCCCCCGCCTTATGTGTTTCTCTAGTTAGTGTTCTAATCTGTGTTATTTTCTTCAATTGTTCAGTGTATCGTTCTAGTACTTGCTGTGTTGATGCCGTGTCTAGTCGTTGGCAGCTTGATAGGGCTTTTTATAGCTTTCAAAATCAGTATAATTCAAATAATTTTCATGTTAGGCAATTGAAGCATTAGCTTGTTGGTGGTTTCCTAACCAGTTTGAACAAAAAATCTATTTGTAGTTAAAAATTCTTTAAGTTATAGTTGGTGTATTGAAGGGGTTTCTCTGTAAGCAAGTTTAGTAAAAAAAAAGTTATCTTCTCAAGTTTGAATCTCTTCAAGAAAATCTTAGAGTCCTAAGGCAGGGGACTAAAATTGTTTTTGGTGATATCGTCATGCTCCACCCTTGGCATCCATTCGTAAACCCCGGAACTTTCGCTATGAACACTGAGGTTTTGATCTCTTTTTACATAATCGATACCTAGAGCAATCTCAATTTTTAAATGTCAAGAATAACGCTACAGAACTAGGTGAACTTTCTTTGCTTTGATCCTATTACCTCTCCCAATGGCTTTAGCAGCATGGCAATAAGGTTAAGAATCAATTTGTCTCAACCCCTTATCTTTGGTGTTATGGCACCAATTGACTTATTTGGTGTCAACTGGATTGCATTCCAGTTTTTAGACCTTTTTGTTATCTGATCGTGAGGATAACTACACTGAAGAAGAATTATACAATGTGGACCGAGATGAACCTGATGCAGTTTGTAAGAAATTCTGACAATTCTCAGTCAGATGAGTTCTATAGTAGGCTTAGCGCAAACAGTAACTTTAACGCAGAATCTCTAGAATTGCAAGGCCATGTACAAGCATCAGAACAAGCATCAGAAGAAGCAGTTCAACGACAACTACACAGTCCGAAAACCCCGGATAACGTCATCACTTCAGACAGATACAGATTTTGAGTGGGTTTCAGATACATATTCAAGCTCAGCAGACAAACATACAAGCCCTGGTCATAAAAGAATAAACCGGAACAACAGAGATTTCTCCTTAACTCTGGCTTTGGCTATTCATCTGCAACATATGTATCTAGAAGAATATCAAATGAAGAAGTGGAACAATGGAGATCTCAATTTCAACCTAGCAAGAGAACCAAATGCGCAGCAATAGAACATCCTTCCATTAGCAAGTCAAGCAAGCTCATTCCCAGCAGCAGCAACACAAGTAGCAGCAACAATCAGTATTGGCACAACAACACATATCTGAGCTCTTTTTCACAATTCCAGTCAAACTACATCCTGGGAGCCGGGGGATATTCCACATTTTGCTAAAAGACCAGCTCTAAATTACTAGTGTACTGAGTGTTTTATTTCCTGTTTTCTCTGCATCTTAGGGTAGATTTCCTAGTAAGGTCTGTCGCTAGTCTTACAATTTTTTATGTTGAGTGTGTTCTTAGTCTCCCTGTTTTACCGAGTGCTTTTGGTTTGATATGTTCTTTTTTTGTGTGTGTGTTTGTGGATGGCATAGCATTAGTGTGATCATATATACCAATCTCCTTGAGCAAACCTCACTTCACTTTTTTACTTCTTATCATCACAATGAATACCCTAGCTTGGAATTGCCAAAGCATAAACCTTCCATCCTCAATTCAACACTTAAAAGGATTGGTCTCTCTTCACAAACTTAACATTTTGTTTTTTCTGAAACTTTAGCTAACAATCAGCATATGAGAAATTTATCACAATCCCTTCAGTTTCAAAATTACTTCTCAGTCCCAAAAATTGGAAGGCTAGGCGGTCTCTGTTTAATGTGGAAAGATTCCCTAAATATCCAGATTTTATTTCACCCTTAAAACTTCATTCATACAATAGTTACACCACCACCCCCTGGACAACCTTGGCTCTGCACGGGTATTTATGGGCCGCCACACCCAGATATCAGGAAAAATTTATGGAAAGAATTTTCAACAGTCTTCAACAACATCAACCCGTCCACACCATGGCTTTTATTAGGAGACTTTAACGACGTCTTAGATCAATCAGAGAAAAAAGGAGGAAGGCAATTAACCTATGCTCAATCTCAACTTCTCCTTTCTCTAATGGACCAGATGGGATTTATTGATTTGGGGTTCCGAGGAGACCCCTACACCTGGACAAACAATCAAATGGGTCAGGACAACATTCTAGAAAGACTAGATAGAGCAATAACGATCCAACATTGGCGGACTGCAAATCCGCATGCAGCAATTACTCATCTTCCAAGAATAACATCTGATCACGGCCCAATACTTTTACAAGAGAAAGCAATGGACTGGCAGAGAGAAAAAACAACAAATTTGAACACCTATGGCTCTCTCATCCACAACTCAAACAAGTGGTCGAAACAGCTTGGGAACAACAACAAGATACTGAACCTACCCTTGATCTTCAACTAAAACTCATATCAACCGGAAAAACTCTATTGGAATGGAACAAAGAAACTTTTGGCCACCTGTCAACCATGATCAAGAAATCAACAACCAAGATAAAACACGCTCAACATCAATGTGCTACACAATCGGGTCTGGAATTTTGGCTGATCCAATAAAAACAACTAAGAACTGATCATGATGAGCTATTACAATGTCATGCGACATACTGGTAGCAAATATCCAGAATACAATGGTTGCAATCAGGAGATCTCAATACAACCTTTTTCCACACTAAAGCCACCATTCACAGAGCCTGCAACAATATACAACAACTACAAGACCCACAAAATAACTGGGTTGACAAGAAAGAAGACATTGTTCAACTCATTCTGGATCATTATTCTCAAAAATATACGGCCCCACCTACGGTAATAAATGAAGATCTTTTCACAAATATCAGTCCAAGATTAACTCCCAGACAATCAGTCCTGCTTACGAAGGAAGTAACTACAACATAAATCAAACAAGCTCTTTTCTCCATAAACTCTGAAAGTGCTCCTGGTCCAGATGGCTACACAAGTAATTTTTTCAAAGTTTTCTGGGAAATAACTCATTCTCAATTGATATCAATGGTTCTAAGTTTCTTTAATAATCTAAACATGCATCCTCTCATGAATCACACAAACATAACACTAATACCTAAAGTAAACCATCCTTCACCTTCACAGTTTAGACCCATAGCACTATGTAATGTCACATATAAAATCATTTCAAAAATCCTAGTCAACCGAATTAGACCCCTTCTTCCTTTCTTAATAAGCCCATACCAAAGTACCTTTGTGTCACAAAGATCAATCCACGATAACATAACAATTGCTGGAGAACTCTTCCACCATATCAGAACCTCAAACCTCACCAAGGATCCAAAAATAGCTCTCAAACTAGATATCCAGAAAGCCTATGATAGTTTAGATTGGGGTTTCATCAAAACCTCATTTACAAAAGTTGGATTTCCTTCGTCCTTTATAGATTACATCATGTCATGTGTCACATCAGTTACATATTCGATCAACGTAAATGGTACTCCCCATGGCTACATTAACCCAACTAGAGGTATCAGACAAGGCGACCCATTATCTTCCTATATTTTCATCATTTGTGCTAAAATCCTATCTACAAATCTAGGAAATCTTGAATAACAAAAGTTAGTTCAAGGACTAAACATTTCAAAAAAAGCACCATCCATATCTCATCCAATGTATGCGGATGATTTACTAATCACCTATAAAGCCTCGAATCAGAGCAACCATCACCTTAAAACCCTTCTCCAAGCCTATGGCAATTCTGCAGGACAGGTAATTAATACCTCCAAATCAGTAATAATTCACCACCCAAGACCAGACTCGATCAAGGTAACTGAACGACAACAATTTTTCGATATGTCAACAACATCAAAACCTCCGACCTATCTAGGCATCCAATTCAAACAAGGAAGAGCATCCAATCAAACCTTCGCAGCTCTTCTACAAAGATTAGCCTGAAAATCTAAAGGATGGATGACAAAATGCCTAACTCTAGCTGGAAGACTCACTCTCATCAAAACTTCACTTACCCCCACCTCAGACCACATTATGCAAACACAAAACCTACCCAATACTGTTCACAAACAAATAGATCGTATCACTAGGAATTTTTTATGGGGACATGACTCAACAATCAAAAAGCTTCACCCTATAGGCTGGGATAAAGTAACAAAACCATTATCCGAAGGGGGGTTATGCATAAGGAAAAACAGTGATCATAATAAGGCTCTCCTCATGAAAAGAAATTGGAATTTACATGAACAACCTAACTCCATTTTTGGAAGTCTCTTCAGTGCAAAATATCTTGATCAACAACCTATTCTACAAGGCATCCATACCATACCTTCCTCTTCCAGTCCCCAATGGAGACAAATAACATCAATTGTCCCTGTCATGCAAAAACTAATTTTACATCAAATTGGAAATGGGTTATCAACTCCAATAGAATCCAGTTGGATCCCACACTCACCACCTTTAGACCTAGCACAACTCTACCCAATCCGAATGGTGGCAGAAATCATCGACCCAATCTCTCATACCTGGAATCAAAAAAAATTAAACACCCTTCCAAATCCTATAACCCAAAAAATCATAAACATCCACCTTCCCAAAAACAACACACAAGATAAAACTATCTGGCCACACTCAAAATCTGGAAATTACACTATATCTTCGGGATACAAATGTCTAACCCACGGTCAACCAACTCATACCCCTCTTCCACCCACCAAATTTCTGTGGACTTTACCATGTCCACCAAAAATTCGGCTTTTCTTGTGGAAAGCAATCAATGAAGGATTACCAACCTTCTCTCTCCTAAGTCATATCCACTTGACCAACTCTGACATATGCCCCAGATGCAATGATGATCCAGAATTGGCGAGTCATCTTCTAATTCATTGTCCAACAGCGATTACATCCTGGAACACCCTGATCACTCAACTTACAAACACACCAAACTCCAACAACCCCCTCATTCTCACCTTCACCCCTCAGACAACCATCTCCCAAATCCTACAACGATCTGCACCAACAACCGTAATATCCTCCTTTTGCTTTCTTTTGTTGGACCTTATGGTTAGCTAAAAATGACCTAATATACCACCAAAAACAAACAACTTCAGCCGAAATCTTAATCTTGGCTCAAAAGCTACAACAAGAATTCACTGCGGCACAAGATTTCCTACCACCTGTCCTACCAGGAGATGCACCAATATATAATCATCCAAGAGGAGACAAAAGAATATCTACAATATCGGTAGGATGGTCAATTCCAAACATCAACTGGATTAAGATTAACACAGATGGAGCAGCCAAAGGGCACCCAGGTTTTGCGGGAACATGATTCATCTGTAGAGATTCCGACACACAAACTTTAATGGCTCTAGCTCAACCTTTAGGAATTACGACTGCCTTAATCGCAGAAACTTGGGATCTTCTTTTGGCTTCAAGAACGGCAACAGAAAGACAATGGCCAAAAGTTCTCTTTGAAACTGACTCAGAAAATCTTTTGCGCTTCATCACATCCTCTACTCCCCTCCTTGGCACATCTCAGGGATGGTTGAAGAAATAAAGAAGAAATTCAAACAGATCCCACAGGTGGCCATTCAACACAACTACAGGGAAGGAAACCGAGCCGCAGACGGTTTGGCCAATCATGCAGCAGATGGAAGCTAAATAGGAAACTTATCAACCAAAATATGGGACCAGGTAATCCCGTCTTTTATTAGTCAAATTTTATTTCTTGATTCAGTGGGTACCACATACCCACGACAAATTGTAACCTAATCTCCTATCAATAAAATGCATGCTTCAAAAAAAAATAAATAAACACAAATACAAATGCACCCGAGAATTTGTCCAACAAATAAATTTTAGTTGACCTGCATCCGCACATGAGTCCTATCCAGAAGACGACGACGTCTGTGCTTCTGTGCGAAGCACCGCACGTGTGTGAAAATACGTGGCTGCACCAACTAGCCTTGCCTATGTCCTATCACTCAGCTAACACAAAAGTGTGTACGACCCAAACACCCAATATTGAATCTAAAAAAACCTAGTAATATAGATATGCAACATCTCTAGTTTTTCCATACGTGAGACTAAAGTTTTCGTTCACAAATAGTGCTGACCCCTGGTCCTAAGTTACATTCCAACCAAAAACAAAACATTTAATGTACATACTTTCTCCACCAAATAAATTGGTGGATTTACAAATGTACCTTTTATAAGAGTTATCCTCTCAGCTTTTTCTTCCTCCCGATGCCAAATTTATATTAAGAGGTATACATGGATGTTTTATATTTGACCATGTATCCATGGCTCAACAGGCGTCGTTAACATCAGTGAAGCCGTCCTTTTAGGAAATCAAACTTTTTTTTTTTTTTTCATGATAAACCTGAGATTCCATGAATTTCAACTACATCAAGAGATTCAAGACCAAAGATCAAATTACAATTAAAAGATACTAACAAAGGGTAATTTGTAAAGAGAAGTAACAAACTACCGACAAGAGTACCAAGCAATCCTAAGATTGAGAGAATGGTTTTGGGATTACAACCCAACCATTTTGAAAGAGTTTTTCTTCTTGAAAAAGATATCTTCTCATAAAAATATGAGAGTAATATGCCCAAAGTTTAGAATCTTGATCATCATACTTGAACTTCCACCTAAAATCTCCATTGAGATCACAAAGAAACTCCATGAAAGAGCATAAAGAATATCCATAAAGAAGAAGACACAAACAAATGAGCAAAACACCCACAAGAACACATAAAAATCTCCTAAAAATAATGAAGATTGAAACAAAAACTTAAATAAATCTATTCTAAACTACTAACTATCTAAGAAAATTAGAAAAAGAACGGAAACTTGTTCAGATCTAGTCCAAAATGACTAGATTTGAGCAACAAACTTTAATGGTGGTTAAAGGTTTTTTCGATTTTGCGAAGAAGCTAGAGAGAAGAGAGGGTTATTTTCTCCGAGCAGGGATGAGGAATCTAAAATGTAAAAAATTCCTGATTTTAACATGCCATACTTGGTTTTGAGGTTTGCCGTCATTTATTATCACCCAAAGGCTTACATCATGACGTGAATTAAGCAGTTGTCCTAGTATCATTGAGGACGGGGTTAGCTAATACATTATCAACCAATTTTCATGATAACATAGCATAGTGCTTCCTAGATTACTTTCTCAGTATTTCATTTAGATTTTTTTATCTAACAATTACAGGATTCAAACCTGACTTCTCCAATAAGAGGGAGTATGAAAATCATAATGTAAAAAAGCAAAATAAAAAAATACATGCCTGAAGGGTCCGACGGGAGTGAGTTCCTTTTATGGTCTTTTTTTTGTAAAATGAAACTAGACGGAAACGTGGGATTTGATAAAAAGATTGGAATGATTTACTATTAAAAAACCGAAAATGACCTTCCTTTTTTGTTTAATTACTATAGCTCTTTGATGTATCATATTTTTTCAGGAGTATAATTGGCAAGCAAACTAGAATATAATATAGAATATAATATATCTAAAAACGTATGACTTGCAATTTTACAAATTTTATCTCGTCGGAAAGATTTTAAAGTGATTCATACAATAATTATAAACAACAATATCAAATTTAGAGCTATATGAAAAAATCGGAGGTATTAATTCTTTTAGGCACAATTAAAATGATGTATATGCCTGAAAATTAACATTTCAACAAAAAAAAATGTATAAGACGCTATGCAATCAATGGTGTTTCATTTTTGTTCGGTCCGTTCTCTCCATCGTGGCAGCCGTGCTATAATGTAATTTGTGCAAACGGAAACCGGAATTACAAAATAAACAAAGTATAATTCGTTGAGGAAGCATGGAAAATTGAATATTCACTGAGCAAAAACTGTAATGGGATGATGGACCGTTGTGTGCTTTTGTTCCAAGCAGACGTGCACTTTGAATGGGTCCCCGACAAATACATGTGTTTTTGGACACAGTTTATTTATTTATTAATGAATGCGAGTCCGAATCAAAGGCAGATCAAGATCCTGACTTGAGTGGGGAAACAGTCACTCAAAGCAATCAACACAATATTTAAACATACAAAATCGTAAAAGAGGATCACAATTTGCAGATGTTTTTCTTTAACAACTTCTTCTCATGCGTGTCTTTTAATCGGTACCAGCCCACTAGAATAAAATCCAGATTCTATATTTCTACAGAAGGTGGATTAGTTATGGGTTGGCATTTTGATCCGCAAAACAAATCAAGAGAAAGTGATGTCATAAACTATATTTAAAGACTTATAACTCCTTTAAATCATAATTGAAGCGTATATGTTTTTGTTAAAAACCAAAGTTGTATCATTATTTTCCTCGTAAGAAGCTGCACGAGTAGCTTCACTGCTACGTCGATACTTGATGGTTTCAGTTTTCTGAACCTGCAAGGTTTGGACTTTGGAGTCAATATGTGGTCTCAACTCTAAAGCGAGGGTAATAGGTAGTCTAAAACCATTATTAGTAGAACACGTGGTTGACACAATGACCCCGGGCCTTGGAAAATGCATTTGTTGACGCTAATTCCGTCCTGTTGAGTAGTAGTTGTCACGATGCAGACTATGGAGAATTCGGCTGGACCCAAGAGAAGAACCAGTGTAACCATGCAATTCTTATTCCATTTGAGGTCCAATCCATTCGAGTAACAACAAATGAAACTTCAAAAAGGTCATCATAATTGATGTTGGATGAAATCAAGTTAGATTCATACTTTTAACTAGATCATTTTGAAGTTTGATAAAAAAAATTGTACTCATGGATGGAAATACAAGATTGGTACTCCCAATGTCTTTGTAATATAGATCGAGAAATGAAAACTATATAGATTAAAAAAGCTATATAGATTTTATAATTAATCATTCACTTTCCAGTTTTATCCATTATTTTTGATGGAAACTAGAAGTTTTAAATTGACTCTAGTATAATATTAGTATACTGCTATCATTAATAGGGGTTCATTTGGAAAAATCTTAAAACTATGCCTATATAGGTAGATAACCAAAAACTAATTCTCCTTCTATATAACTTGGACGTAACACGTAAACCGACAGGGGAATTAAAATCTTCTAATGGTTTATCACCATTTTGTTAGATACTCTCCAAGAAGATACGATGCTTCCATAAACTAAGTAATATGCCTAAATTCATCATCGAATTCTATAATATCCGTTCATCACGTACGTGGATGGTTTAATGAATTGAACGGAATCGAAGGCTTTCCAAAAGGTGTGAGAAATCATAATGACATAAACTTGTCATACGCATCGCACATAAAAAAAAATTATATGAATATATACTACAATCAATTGTTGTAATGCAATTTGTTTTATTTAAATATATATTACACAGATAATTCTACACGGATTTTAAACTAAATTAAAATCCGGGAAGAAAATCAGAGGACGGCAAAAAAAATCTATCGAGAAGATGAAAATAACTGGTAACGGATGAAAATAACTACCCTCCGAAGGAGATAGCTGTCTATGTTAAAAGATAAAATTGCAAAATTATATCTAATAGAAAAAAAAATACAAAACAGGTGAACATTATATGACAAATACTATAATGCATCAAATAAATACTAGCAACAAAACCAAGTCTGCTTTCAAGTTATCTTGGACTTTTTAGGGTTGATGGAAAATAATTCGGGACTAATAAACAAAATAGGGTCATTAGAGAGTAAAATCCAAAAACCTTTACCCGCCGTTTTTTTATACTTACTAAACTGCCATTAATTAATTAGTGTTAATTACTCTCTCCCTTTCTAAAAAAATAGTCTGGTTTGCTTATTTGGAAATGTCAAAAAATATGTTACTTTCTATAAACGGAAGATCAAATGTTATGAGTTTATTAATCTACCCATGAAAGGACCATCTCTCTTTTTTTTCCCTCTTAACACAAAAAGGGGCCACTTCTCTCTCTCTCTTTTTCTCTTTAATGACAAATGAATAGGACCCGGGACAAATGAGGAAAAAATATGAAAAAATAGCTACAATGATTAATTTTATTAATTTTGTGCAAACCAAACAAGCCTATTTTTAAGAAACGGAGGGAGTAGTTGTTAGGATTAATTGAATTGATTATTTATGTGTTTTGGAAATTAGAGTTTTATTTTTGTGAAACTCTTGATTATGATTTTGTGAAAGAAAAAGAAGAATTACACCTAAATGAAGATAATAATGCACCAAACAAATTGAGAAACCCCATTTGTATTAAGAAAAACTCAAATACCCACTTTGTATGTGATCGTTAGGAAAAAAACTCTATTTTTGATAGCACTGAATGTCATTAACGTCCCAGAATGGGTGATATCTATCGATTATCAACTTTTGTTCAAAAACCACAGCATAATCGGTAGTTTCGAGAGCATCCATTACTACGGATTATGTAATAAGCCCCGAATTGCAAAACAAAAAAAATCCAAAATTTGCTTCTTCCGTAATCGGTAGTTTAGTGAATTTCTTTATATACGGATTGACATAGTAGCTCTGAATATAAATTTTCAAAACTTATAGTAGCTCCGAATTTTCAAATTTCACTACTTTCACGGTCAGTAGTTTCGACAACATTAATTACTACTAATTATGTAATAAGCCCCAAATTAAAAAAAGAAAGAAAAAACTTCCACATTTCAAGTTTTTCTTCTTTCGTAATCGATAGTTTGGTGATTTTCATCATTTATCGATTATGAAAGTAATAAAATTCGAAATTTTATAAGTTTTGAATAATTTATGTTTGGGACCATTATCACAATTGGTAGTTTAGCTAATTCTGAAAGTAGCCTCAAATATAAATTTTTCAAAACATATAAATTTTTGGATTTTTATACTCTCGTAATCAGTAGGTTCGGCAACTTGGGAACCTAAGGATTGTGAAAGTAGACCTTATTGGCAAAACTTATAAAATTTTAAAATTTTCTACTTTTATAATCGGTAGTTTCGACAAATTATATATCTACCGATTGTGAAAGTAGCCCTATTTTACAAATGTTATAAGAATCAGTAGTTTTGAAAAATTATATATCTACTGATTATTGAAGTAGTCCCCAATATAAATTCTTTCGAACATATGAAATATCTAATTTTTCCTACTTTCATAATCGTTAGACATGGATTCGTTTTATCTACCGATTGCTTAACTTTTAGTATAGAAAAGTTGAAGTTGTTGACGCAAACATAATCGGTAGATAACAACCAATTTTATCTACAAGTTTTTACCCACCAATTATGTCTCTGTAACTGCAAGCCCTATAAAAACTTTCAATCAAAATTTTGATTTCAAGCAATTAAATCCTAAGTTTGGATCATTACAATGATTTTTCCGCTTTGTTTGTTTAACTCGATTTTTTTTTTAATTTTTAGCTAAGTTTTAACTTTAAGATTAATGAATATTATATTTTAATTTCAAACAATTAAATCTTAAAGTTTGTTTGATCAACGATATTTCGATTCAATCAAAATGAGAACGATGGAAAAAAAATTCAATCCATAAAAATGGAGAGGAGAAAAAGAATATTGGAAATGATAATGAAAATAGAGAAAAGTTTGAGTTTAGCGTAAAGGATAATATATATAGACATTCTCCATTTCTTAGACATCCCATAGCCACCTCGGTCGGATGGGTATAAATTAGTAGCTTCTAGTAATTTTCCATCAGCCTCCAAGAATGCCAAGCAAGTTACTAGTATGTAAAGTGTAATTATTATATAAAAATAAATAAAGTGGGAACATAAAAAATAAGGAAATAATCTTTCATATGGTCACTTTCACACTATCGCACATTTTTTTGCGTTAACTTTTATAATTCAAAGGACACCATATTCAAGTTCAATATTTCAATGATACGTTATACTCATATAAAAAATTAGTGCATTTTAAAATACAAATCTCATTATCTACTAATTTTAGTTTTGACCATTAACATTTAACATGGTGGATGATGGTGTTATACGTATAATATTGTGCTCATTTACGATTCGAACATAGAGCATTGTAAAAGAAACATATCACCAAATAATTAGCTTCAGTATCGTTCGTTTGGGGTTTATTAAAAGATAATCATATAAGTTGTAAGATAGTCTGAGAATAACCATATCGGTAAAAAAAAATTTCCACTTTATGATTCATGCACGTGAAATTTTTTCTCTAGTATAACTTATGGCTTTTTCTTTTTGTTGTTGTGTGATGTGAAGAATAACATAGGATTACCACGTAAAAGCACATTTGTGCTCCATGCACACTAAAAAGAAAAGTTCACCAATCACATATCAAGTTTATACGCAATCCTATTTATTTCACTTTTTTTTATTCGGCAAAAACATGATACTCATCTCCCTCCGAGGAGAGAAAATATCGACCCATCCCTCCTTAGTGGGAATCGATGACCTACCTTTTTCCCACACTATGGAAGAAAGGGGATGTGTTATCCACCCACCCTACTAGACAATGAAACATAATTTCTTCCATATTGCAAAATTATCGCCTTGTTACAAAGGCCAGTGCTCTATCAAATTGAACAAGGAAATATAGTTCATTTAAGAGGAAAAGAACAAAGCTACTCTTACAAAATGGAAAGCAATATCATCTCCAGCCTCCAGCAAGGCGAAAGAGAAATAAATAAAAAACCACACCAAAAGGTCCTCCATTGATATATAGTCTTATTAACTATTTTTAAAAGTCAATCCACATTTGGATAGATAAATGGATTCCAGGTACGGAACAAAATCTCATATCTTATTATGGTAATCAATTGAATCTTTTAACACTTGTATCTGTGTTGTTAGACTCAAATACTAAAAAGTGGGATGAAATGAAAGTTAGAATTAACTTTGCACCGGATATTGCATAAAAGACTCTAGGAATTAGAATTTTCACTAATACAAATGGAAAACTGAAACACGACAGATCAAAATGGCTACTTACAAATCACGGAAATTTTACTGTTAAATCAATGTACCAAAAACTTAAAAATCATAGATTGATATCATTAATACTAATATTACAGTTTTCTGGATATCCTTTTGGAAGTTAAACGTATCTCAAAGAATTAAAATCTTCTTGTGGAAGTGTATTCATAATGCCCTGCATGTTAGGAAAAAAGTAGGTGAACACGTGAAAAATATATACATGAAATGCATTTTCTCGGAGCATGAATGTAAGTCTTTGAAGCATCTTTTTTTTGAATGTCCCTATGCTAAATCTGTTTCTTTGCTGCCTCATGTGGAAGGTATAAACTCCAGTGCGATTTAGATTTTTATTTTGCACAAATGTACTCTAATTGGATAGCAGAGGTGTATGAAAATTCTGAAATATAAATTATGGCCACAAAATGCTGGTTGATCTGGAAGGAAAGATGTCTAAGAATCTTCCAATCCAAATCGACTACAAGCATCCAACTCTCTCTAGTTGTTTAGAGGCACCTGGCATTTTGGTCTCCCCTTAGACACTTAAATCGGGGATTCACTTTTATCTCTCCATATGTATTACAAAACCAAATTGACACAAACAACAATGGATGGTCAAAACCCCAAGAAAACCAACTTAAAGTTAACTTTGATGCATCTTGGATTGATTCTTGCACTTCTGCTAGGTATGGTATAATTCTTCGATGTGATACAGGTGGTGCCATCCAAGCTATAACTGGGACTTTCAGTGCATCCACAACAGAATAAGCAGAGGCTCTGAGTATGATGGAGACAACAACTTGGGCTAAGAGCATGGACTTAAATAACTTCTGGGTGGAAGGTGATTGTCAGAGGTTAATCTACTGTGCTCATGAAAATCAAAGTAAAATCATTTGGAGAAATCAAAAGCATTGTCCCAGAAGCACTGAGAACTTTGAAGACTTGTGAAATTTTTTTTTTTTTTCTATTTAAGAATAGGAAGGGCAATGAAGTGGTAGATATTTTGACAAAAGAAGAGCGAAAACGAGAAATACATAAACAACAATGGTTGATGATGTTTCACTTCTTAAACTCTGCTTTGTTATCGGATTTATGTTTTTCAAATTCATTTGTTATTTCTAGCTTACAAAATGGGGTTAACAATATGTTGGTAGTTACCAATATCTCAATTCAGTTAGATGAGATAAGGGAAACCAACATTTTGGAAAACTTTGTGTAACCTTTCCTTCTTTTCAATATAAGTAATGTTAAAAAAAAATTTGTTGTGCGCTCCAAAATTGTTGAATCATCCAAAAAAAAACACAAAATTGGTCAATTAACCCAATAACGATAATTCCTGGGTGAAAAAGACATGTAAAATTTGATACTGTTTAAAAGGACGAGAATGTAAAAATAGCCAGGATGAAAACAGTTTCATCCTACCCATTTTCAAATACTTTTTCATATTTTTAATTTACATCAGGATGCATCTAGTTTCACCCTCGCTATTTTTTAAGTTTACATCAGGATGAACCCAAATTCATTCTTACTATTTTTTTGGTGTCCATTTCACCTATACTAATTTTTACTCATCCATTAGAACCATGTTTTATGGGTTCAATACATAGAAGCCCCACTAAATGGATCATTCATTGTCAACTCCATGCTTTAGGAAAATGATATTGCTACGCCCAAAAAATCATTTTTTTTTCTTCGGATCTGGCCCGTAATTAATTATTCTGAATTTTAATAATGATGACACTTCCCTTTTGAATATATACAGTAGGAATATTAGAAGTATATTCATTTTTCTATTTTCTTTCTCTCTCTCTCGGTCGTAGAAAAATAGTTTCTAGGGTTTTTGAGATTGATTTTGAGCATAGACGATTGATTTTGTTTTTCATCTTGATTAAATTTAGGTTTGAACCGATTAATCCAATGTCGATTTTGATGTTGTTATCCTACCAATTTGTTCCTGGTTTATTCTCTGAAATAGGAAAGATCCAAAGATGTAAAAGAGTGTTCTCATCGATATCGACGATAGAAATCATAAATCCACCACCAGGAGAACGAGGAGCATCGGTTGTAGTAGAAAATAATCCTATAAACATATTTCAAATCAACCGATCTGTAGATTCAACGTTAACTCATCAGCGATCTAAGTATACAGATAAGTGTCATCTTCTCTTTGTCATGATGCTTCGATTAAGAGATTTTATTTGTTTAATTTAAAACTAAAAGCAGAAAAGCATTTTAGGGTTTTCAAACATCAATTTTAACTCACTATGGTTGTCTTCATGTAAATTTTTTGAAGAATCATAGACAAAAAATTCAGATTTGTTCTTCGTCTAAGTCGTCGTAACTCTCAATTTCTAGATGAGATCCAAAAATTGATTTTAGATTCGGTATCAGTGAATCATCATCTATGTTACCTATGGTTTGATTTTAGTTTCATCCATTATTATATTCGATTTCATCTGTTCATGATAGATTTCATGGAATTTGTTTTAAGTTGTTTAAATAGTAACAACATAAGCAATTTGGTATGATGACACAAAACTATGTATCATCAAAATTATGCCTTCAATTTTATTAGAAAATGGTTTTTGTTGGCTACTAGCGATAGTATTTGTATGCTTAAACTGTGAAACTTATAAAACTGTGATTTGTTTGATCAATGTATAGGTAACTTTTCCCACTTTTAGTAGGAGGAGCTGGTGGTAGTGGAGGTGCAGGTTTTAGAAGAGTATTATGGAGCCGGTGGTGGTGATGGTGGTTGTATCAGAGCTGGAAGTAGTGTTACTGGTGGAGGAACATGTATCAGATGGGTGTGACAGGTTGTAACACAACGATTTGAATCTGCTGTATCAGATGTGTGTCATATAACATGGAATTTAGCCCTAACTCATTCATAATAGCTTATATTGTACTTATTGCAGATTACTTGGTGGACATTGAAAAGGCAGTAGATATTTTGGAACAAGTTTTACCTTCTGTTGGGGCGACAAGTTCATACTCTGCTTTACATTTTGGAGATTGCTGGTACTAGATGTTTTGTTATGGTTGATGTTTATGGTCTTCTTTTAAGTTTCTTTACGGATTATGATCTTCAGTTATTTTTCACAACATTCTCGCTTGGTGTCACCTGCATCTTCCCTAATGATACATCATTTGTTGGATTTAAAGAGGCATTTGAGGGATACAAAGTTGTAGAATGCATATGATATCCAACAGGTCATATTTCAAGTTACATTTCAGCAAATTATCAATTTATTTTTCTTGTTGGCTTATGTTTTTAACCCATTATAAAGGCTACTCGCATGTTTATGTTTATTTTAATACATTGCAGTCGTTTCTGTGTCTACTTAAGTAGCGGTTATTGCTAACATGAAGTCTAATTCAATGATAAACCTATACTTTCATGAATCATCATTGTCCTACTGATTTTTTGTGTAACGGTCGATCACACATGCCTTTTGTATGTATATACCATCTGACTAAACATATCACTTAAGTATTATGCATGTGTAACACTTAATTACACTAGTCAGATGCACATGTAACTCCTAGTTACATCATTAAGATGCATGTGTAACTCCTAGTTACACTATTAAGATGAACAAATTTAGTTGGTTGGGAAGATGATGTGATTGAACAAATGCAGTTGTGATGATGTGACTCAATTTTTTTTGCCGTGTTGGCTTGTTTTTAGATTGCAACGCATGTGTAATGTGTATCTGCTGACTGAACATATCATTTAATTTAGTGTATTTACAGTTGTTGTATTTGTATTCAAAATACTCTTAAAGGGTGGTTAGTAGTTGATAACTTTAAGTAAAAAATGTGCAGACCTCTAAGATCGGGAGAAGCATAAGAAATTGATCAAAGACGCTGAAACCAGTACTGGTGATAATACCTTGCAGGTAAGCTTTTGATTATTCACTGTGACACAAAATTTTCTTTGCATATTGAACCCTTTTAATTGTATAAGGATGAAAATTTGTTGATAAGAAAATGAAAATTACTATGTCCATGTCTTTGTATTTGATAGGAAGTAAAACTTGTTTGTTCTTCGAATATGCTAGTCAGATGCATGTGTAACTAATAATTACTCATGTCATATGCATGTGTAATCAGAAATTTCACATGCCTTTTGTATGTGTAACAGTAAATTACACATGCATTTTGTTTGTGTATCAGGAGATTTTGGTAGTGGGGTGTTGTTGCAGTAGGTACTTAAATTTTTAGGTTATAGGTTTAAGTTCTCATACTTCAGCTGAGATTTTTTGATGTTTAATTTTCTTTTCAGGTAATTTTTTGTGTTAAAATTGGTAAAGCAAATAGGTATGCAGGGTGTAGGTTCAAGATACTGCAGCACAACTATGGGAGGTAAAAACTAAACTCCAAGAAATTTGATTCTCAGATGGGAAACCAACTATTCGACTTCACATTATGGTTCACTTGATTACTTTTTGCACTTCATAAAGAAATCTCCAGGCGCAGTTACATGTTCAAATGTTTGCAAGTTAGACCTTATTCATATTCATTTTGAATATTAACCATTTTTAGGTGGCTAATTAAACTCATGTAGCTTGGCCTGAATTATTTATGCATGATAACATATTATTAACATACTGTGTGGCTTGTATAAATTTTTACCTCCTCCCTCTATAGTCTAAATTGGTGTTATCTAGTAGTTTCATATCTTTTATAATGTCAGATGTTTATCAAATTAAGTTGGCTTGCCTTTTCCTTTGTTCTTTATGCAAATTAAGTTGGCTTGCACTACTGTTCAGTTCATTATAGTTGTTATCAACATTAAACATTGGTATGGACTATTAGGTTTTGAAGTATGATGTGTAACTACCAGTTACACATGCTAATTGGATGTGTAATTGTTAGTTACACATGCTAATTGGATCTATAATCGCTAATTATTTGTTATACATTCTATTGTAATACTGTTAACTGTACTCTGTTTGTCATCCTATTTTATCATGTATATTTTTTATTTCAGGCGAGACTTAGGCGACATAACCTATATGTTAATTGTAAATCATATTAGGAAGATACATGGATAACTGTAAATCATCTGTAACTATTTATGTCACTATATGTTAATTTTTATAGAATTATAGCAAAAGCCTGGAACCTTCTGTTGGTAGGAATCCATATTTTGATGAAATTATGTTGCTATAAGCATGTGTATCTACTAGTTACACATACTTTCTAGGATATGTATTGCTGGTTACACTTGCATTTTGGATGTGTAATTGTTGTTTACACATATGTTTAGGTATGTATGTTTGCCATACTTGGACGATTCTTCTTCTCTTGAACTATACATTTCAAAAGGCAAATAATATAGATTTGTTGACTTTGGGTTTTGTGGTTCGCAATTCATGAATAAAGAATGAGGCATGATTTTTTTCTCCAACGTATGTTGTTTGAAGATGTTGATAATGTTGTGTCTTTCAAGTGCAAGGTTCAGTTTTTTACTCGATCAAGAGTTAACGGAAGTTGCTGCAAGTGATGAGGTCAGAGCTTCTATTGTACATAAGATTAGCAGGAAGCGCATTGGCGAAGAAGTATGTTAATTATTTGGTTATTTTTGAAAAAAATGTGGTACGCTTCAAAGTATTTGTTGTTGCCTGCTAAATCTTTGTGCAGATTGATCCAATTGATAACAGACGAATTATTGTAAATGAAAATTAAAGTAATACCTGTATTTTCCGTATATGTAGTTTTGATGTATAATTGATGCATATGAATGTGTAACTTGTAGATACACATACATATAACATGTGTAATAAAAAATTACACATGTATATGGATGTGTAACTTTCAGATACACATGCCTTACACATGTGTAACTTCTGAGTACATATGTCTAACCGTTTCTTGCCATACGCATGTGTGAGTCTACATATATATATATATATATAAGTGTAACTTTGCATTACATATGTCATATGGATGTGTAACTTCCGGATACACATGCCATATGCATGTGTAACTTCTGTTTACACATTCGCACTATACTTTAATAATTTTGGGCCTAGATTTAATAATGTTGGGCCTAAATTTAATTTTATTTAATTATGGGCTTGACAATATATAAAAGGGTATGGATGTCCTTTAATAACTCGGGGCCTAGATTTAAATTTCTTTTAATTAAGGGCCTCGTATTATGGGTTATTCATGGGTTGGGTCTTAGCCTAATTTTCCCAATAGAATATCTTTTTGGGCAATTGACCCAGTTTCCGGAAAAAAAAACCGCCTTCAATGTCGAAAAAAGTCATGAAGTGCTATGCTCAATCACAGTTGCATTTCAGAACCAAAATGTACTACAAAACAATTAATTTTGGTGGGGAGAAGATAGAAATTTTGGTGGGGAGAAGATAAAAGAAAAGTTAGGGCAATAGAAAGACAAGGACGGAATCAACTGATGGCATGGAGGATGGACCCCAAAATTAAGAATCCTTGTATCCGTTCAAGAAAAATAAAACAACAAAAAAGCTTGACGGACAACAAAAAAAATCGCCACAGGAAAAAACCGCCCCAAAAGCTTCACAAAACCATAACTTCTTGCTGTCCTCTGCGGAGCCCGCGGGACCCACAATAAAAAAAACTGTGAGACAAATCCCATGTTCGGTTTTGGCGTGGTTTAAGAACTCGGTATGTGCAGAATCACTCGTAAAACAAAGGGAAAAGTAAGATTGTTGTCGCAACATTTCCACTCTTTGACTCTGATACAGAGGTGTAAAGTGTGTCGTGACTGTATTAACACATTTTTAACTCATCATGCAGCATGGATAACTCATCATGCAGCATGGATAACTCATCATGCAGCATCATAAGGCACAATTTATCGTACGGGTAAAAACACAACATAATTAACCGTTTTACTGGTTAATTTGGAACATTCAATTGGGGATATTAAAAGTAATTGAGGGATATAACTTCTCTTTCTCTGCCGGTTCGTCACTTCGAAAATGATTTTTTTTTACATCGGCGGAAATATTAGTGATGAAGACCATGCCGGGAGTGATGAAGACCATGTTGGAAGTGATGAAGACCATGCCGGAAGTGATAAATACCATGCCGGAAGTGATGAAGACCATGTCGGAAGTGATTTTTTTTTTACATCACCGGCATTGTATTAGTGATGAAGACTATGCCAGAAGTGATGAAGACCATGCCGAAAAATGGTGCGGCGTGCTCGATAAAAAACTTACAATGCCGACACCGTAAGTTGGGAGTACCCATTTTCTGTACATTCTGTAACATTTGTCGGCATTTGGTATGTTGGGAATACTCATTTTAACCAAACTCCTATTACCTCAAAAATTTCCTTCCACTCTCACCCAACTGAAGTGATTATGATTTATACTAATAATTATCAAACTAATTTATTAACTTAGCTAATTATAACTAACCACTAAACATGATTAGTGAGGGGTAGATTGTGAATTAGTTAAAATACATGGATAGGAGGTGACTCTGATTTACTATTTAAATCCTGTTTTTGTCTTTTTCCTATATCCCCAATTACTTTGTATATCCCCAAGTGCGCGTTCTTAAATTGGACCACTTTATTTTTAGTTAATTTGGACCATCTTATTTTAAAATTCAAAAAATTGCTACGCTGATGAATTTTTAGGACAATCATATAATATTTAAATTGATTAAGTAATTAATAAATTTTTAGAATATATTGTAAAACTCTTTTATGAAATAGAGAGATTTATATTAAAGAAAAATGTCGAATCAATTACAAATACAAGAGTCACTCATACAGCTGCAACACTGCAGACACAAGTGACATAAATACTAGAAACATTAATATGAACCGTTGTTTCCCAGTTCTGTAGAATTTGACTATTATCAATAAACTTGAAAGTATTCTTATCACAGCTCCACTAGACATCGTTTGCTTGATCAGAGCTGTGATTTTAGCAACCTATTTATGCCTTCCACCAAAAACTATGCTATATCTTTCCTTTTATACATTTCGGATTATCACATAGTGAAAGATACTCAAAATATTCTTATGTCTTCTGTTTAAAACATTCCATCTCTATCTTTTAAAGTGTTGCAAGGCAGTTGCCGGAATAGTTCTAAGGTATGTGCGATGGTTTAATGAAATAATACACAGTTGGAACGAATAGTTTCAGTGATGATAGAGATGATATGCAGTCTCCATCTCTGCATTGTTGAAAACACAAGCATCATTTTCTAGAAATGTCCTCTTTGTCTAAGCATTTCTATTGTATGGTGAGATTTATAAAAGATAGCCTATAGGATGAAACTGATTTTTAATGTGATATAATTTTTCCAAACCAACTTAGTGAATGATCCCCTATCGAATACTGGTAATAATTTCACCAAAAACTCGTTATCCTGTGCTTCCAGACATGCAAGCATGTGGTCTGCAAGAGTATCATAACTGAAAAGGAGAGGGTACAAGTACACCACCAAATTTTTCGTTTTTGATAGGAGTATGAACCTGTGTAGTACTTTTAACAATCAAAGATGCAGAAAAATAAAAAGTACACACACATGAATTTTGTCAACGAGGAAACTGCAATAACAGGAAAACCCGGAACCTCGTCCAGATTTGAACACCAAACTATATTAAGCCGCTACAGACACTAGCCTGCTATTAGACTTCAGACTGGAATGTAGTTGAGACCGGATCCACCTATGAACGATTCAGTTACAGTCGCGCTCCTTACGACTCTTGAACCTCACAAGGCTCTACGAAATTGATTCCCTTAGTTGACGTCCTTTACAGACTAAGAGTTTCTTTAACCTAAGTGAAGACTTTTGAAACCAATATGCCTCTAGCAGATAAACCTATTTTAATTTCTTTGGATGAAAGATCAAGGCTTGAAAATCTGTTTGCAATAGACAAAGCTAGCAAACCTCACAAATCCGGAACACTAACACTCACTTAGATGAGAAACCTGGATTCTTTACCACCTCTCAAGAACCATATTTGACTTATCAATTAAAAATAGTTTTCAGATATCTATCTTGAGGAATTATAAAGTATGATATGAAGAGAACTTTGTGATTACTATCTATCTTGCTTGAAAGAAATTACGAGGACCTTGATAACAGATTAGCAAGATCATGATACACGAACTATCAAGATAAAATATAGTCGGACCTGGCTTCACGAATTACGAAAGATAAGTCTTTTAGTTGTATACCTAATTACGTTTCTCATACCTAGGTCAATAGAGGACGACTCTAGCTATCAACTAGAGCACAAAGTGTTAGGGTTTGATTTTACCAGTTGAAAGAGCATATTTATTTATAGTTTTTCATGACTGAGGGTTGCTTAGAGTTCAAGCTAAGATAACTTGAGAATCAAGCAAACACTTTCTCTATTTAGATGAAACTCTAATTAGGGTTTCAAGTAAGCATGTGAAAAATTATCTTGAAATCACATTAGAAGAATATACACATTGGTCCTGTTACGGAACCGTGAACAATGACCGTTTTTTTAGGCAACCTGTATGGACTAAATCATATACAATTTCGAGAGTTACAACTTAATGAATCTCAATTAAGAATTATATGAAGAGTTTATATTTCTTTCTCTCACAATCAATATATAAGCGGAGACAAGTCCGTGAACCTGATTATACTGTGAGAGTACTTGGATGATTCCAAAGGTCAATATCCAAGATCAATCAAGTCGTATCTAACAATTACGATCGACGTATCTACTTTGATTGGTTTACCTACAACCTATGATATTTCAATTATAAAGATAAACAATATAATGCGGAAAAAGAAATAACACTGACACCAGAAATTTTGTTAATGAGGAAACCACAAATGCAGAAAAACCCCGGGACCTAGTCCAGATTCGAACGCCAAACTATATTAAGACGCTACAGACACTAGTCTACTACTGATGCGTGTCGTAACCCCAAAAAATTAATTAATATGTTTCTCACTAATTAACAAGTAATATAGCGATAGTAAGGATCGTTCCCACGAGGAGCAAGAGGTTTTAGTTGTCCTATAATGTCATAAAAAGGGGGGTTTTAAATTTTATACAGTAAAAGAAATAAACAAAGCAATTAAAAGTGTATGTTGAAACCAATAAGAGAGATTAGATCAAGGAATCCTTCTTCATTGCAAAAAAATAAATCAAGTTATGTTCTTTTCCACTTTTTATTAGTCATATATTATCACCAACCGTAGGTAAAGCAGCTAGCTCAGTGCTAAAACCCTAAATCCTTAGTATCACCGGATACGGAATTTCTCGACTACCGGATTCTATTCACCAAACCACCTAGTAGTAGCTCACTCAAGATGTAATTTAGTTAAACGCATTAAGATTTATGAATTTATTAGGTTGATATTAGTAGTTAGACTCTTAGCTCAAGGTCTACTTGCTAACGTTGTTTTCACACACAATTGCTCCACGGAATCCCTCCGCAAGGTCTCGTGTTTGCTACTTGTGTAAAGAGTCAAGAAACGATTACTTATCCCCTAACTTTCACTAGCTTTAGATCAACTAACTAATCAATTTAGTATGAATCCTAAACGACCTATCAATCAACGATGAATATATAAACATTCCTATTAGTAAAAACAAACGATAATCATGTGAAAACTTCAATGTAGATTTAAAACAAAATTCAAAACATGTCAAGAACTAGGAATTCATCCTTAATCAATAAAATTAGCTACTCATGCTAAGGAGTTCACACAAAGAATAAAGAAAAGATAAGTGTTGTGTGTGTCAAAAAGTGTCAAAGTTGTGTAGAGAACTTCTCTATTTATAGGCTTCAATTTCCTAGCAATCCTCTTAGGAATAGAATCATCATTCCATAATAACACCACTTTTCCAATTTGAGCTTAATTCCAATTTCAAGTCCAATTCTCCTAATCTTCCAAGTTTCCTTTCCAAATCCAAGCCCAATTCTTCAAACCCATGAGTCTAGAAAATTCTTCATTAATTGAGTCGTCGGAACTTCACTGGTACCACCGGAATAGGGCACTGGAAATCTCTCTGTCGGTCGCTGGAATCTTCTTCTCCGTCCACGGAATATTCCATCACGGCACCGTTACATATAACTGTCAAACTAACAGTCTCTGTTAGTCAACCGGGTCAAGGAAGAGGAAGTCAGACACCCCAACACTTGAGATAAGGGTCACCCAGATGGAAACCCCCTTAACCTTGGCTAGACTGCCACTAGCACTCTCCTAAGAAATGACCATTTTGTCCTTTTTGCTCAATTGAGATAGATTTCTTCTTCTTTTCTCCATATGACTCCAGAGTACCTAATAACTCAAAAACACTCGTAAAATACATAATTCACATGAAAAATAACAAAGAAAGCATAACCAATAGATATTTAATACGATGTATTCTACACCCTATCAAATTCCCCCAGATTTAGACTTTGCTAGTCCTCGAGCAAATCAAACTAAAACTTACAACTTCAAAGCGTTCCAGCGTCCCAAACATCCAAAGAGCTATGAGGACATAGAGTTTCTGCATGCTAGTAATAAGAAGTTAGAAATACTAAAGAACATATTCTCATTCTAAAATGTTGAGTGAGAAATAACCACACCATAATGAGAGAACGCGTGTTTGAGAAGCGATCAATAAGCATTTCACCTCGACTTCCGCTTCACCAAAAAGGGTTTTATGAAATTGCACTCAAAAGACGTACTTTTATGGTTCTCACATGTGTGCAGGTAGGAAAGAAGAGAGAAAACCTGCAACACGTTGGATAGTGGGAAGGACAACTTCCGAAATATTTTAAAAACCCACATCTTTTAATATTTTGAAAAACCATTTTTCTGACGATCTCTAAGAAAGGAAATCAACCACTATTATCGAGGATGAGATTACTTACTCACCTTCACATCCGATTGCAATGATGATAACACCACTCTCACAGCATCCAATAGAAACGTCTTCCGCTCCTCGTTTTTATCTTCTAGGTCTTCGTCTTCGGCTTCAACTATTGATGATAAACTCTCGAACTTCGTAATTCCTTGACAATTTGTAACTCTCTTCCTCAAAATCCTTGTCGCTTGAAACTTCCTTATAGATTTTCCTTCCCCACGGCTTATTAAATAAATAAAACCAATGATAAATTTTTCTCTTGTCTCTTTTTTTTTTACTTTTTTTTTAAAGACAAGAGAAATAAAATACAAAACAAAGTGAAAATAAAAACAAACCATAGCCGTGGGAAAAGTACTTTACCGCTTGATTCCTCATAACTTGTATCGTCTCGAAATCATAAACTTCAATAATTCTCACCTTTTTATTTTCTTTGCTCTTGTAAATAAGTCTTCAACATGTATATATAAAAAGACGCTCATTATATGTTGCTTTACTTGGATATGAAATTTACTCTTTTCTTGTTCCGTTGCTTGTAAACCTTGAACGTTTTCAACTTTCCTTGTAGATTTTGATGTCGCTCCCTTGTTGATGATGATGGTGTTTCTATGGACCCGTTGTTGTCGAGAGAGAGAATGGTGCTAACTGCAAATCGAACTACAAGAAGGAGGCTTTCATCCATAGACGTCACCCTCATGATTGACAAAATTAGCACTCAAGAGATCAAAAAATAGTGCTTCTATTGGTGGGAGGTTGGGTCGCTCACCATTCTACCCGGAATTAACGTACGGTGACACACACTCAAAAGAAAGCTCTTTAGTTATTTATAAAGAAATCTAGTCTGTGCCTCGCATGATATAAATAGGGTAGTCTTCACTAATGATTGATCAGCAACTCTAATAATGCATGTCTCCCTGCTCCTAATCTGCATCACCGGCATGATTAAATCCATTATTTAACACTCTAACAAGCAAGAAATCCGAACGTAGTTCCCTAACACTTCCAAGTTCAGTTATGTCGGTCAGAATTCTCTATGTAAACATACCTAGAAGTATGCTAGTGACTTTAAAATCTTTAAAAGTTGGGGGTTTTATGCAATTTTTTTTTTTAATATGCTTAACCTCTCCCCCACACTTAAACCTTACATTGTCCTCAATGTAATTGAATCGTCCAAGTAAAGTCAAGGTGGGAAATCCTAGAATGGTATGGAACAAGAAAAAAAAAGTAAAAAGTAAGAAATGCAAAACCTATGGGTTGCCTCCCATTAAGCGCTTGTTTTAAAGTCGACGGCCCGGCTTGGCTCTTGTAAGATTCACTCCCCATATACTAACAATCGGAAAATTTGGGGATCCACCCATAGTACCTGTTTTGCAAACAATAACTTCATACAAATATTGCACAAGAAAACAATAGTGAAATTGTCGCTCGATAGAAACTTCCCCCACAATTATTCTTGTCCACACTCGGAAGTGTATAAAGAATATAGAATTTGGGAACTTCCATGGTTTCCTTTTGGCTAACCTGCATAGTGTTAGCATCAAGTGTTTCCAATGGTGGATATCGAGAAACAAAATCATCCAAAAATATTTCGAAGCACATATATTCAAACCGATAAGAGGTAAAAGAGAAGAATCAATATGCAGAGGGTTAGACAAACCTTGCAAAAACTCTTGTATTACGTAATCCTCTTCATCCTTAGAAAATTCAAGTGAATTACTTACCTCTTGTATATCGTGATCCTCTATCAAATCTTGCAACCATTCTTCGTTATTTTCTACCTTCACCAAAGTCTCGGCATCATTAAAATCATTGGCAAGTTCAATTGGGTCTTCCACAAAATCAATGAATTTGGTTTCATCCTCTAGCATCATCTCTTCAACATTCTCATCATCGGAATCGGGGCATTCACTAAAATGATTTTCATCGGTATAAATTGTAAGATCTTGTGAGGGTGTTACACCGTTTATAACAATAGGTAAGTCACACCCAATATCCTCCTTTTGAATAGTTGAAGGATCGTTATTATGATCCGGAGTTGGAATAAATTTATCCTTGTTACAATAATTTTCATAAGGTTCAAAATCATCATCGTAACCCATATAATAACGTTTTTCACGCTCCATTCTTAAAGCTCTTTTAGCTTCAAGAATTTCTTCATCCAATGCTAGGCCTTCATCGATCAAGTGATAAAACCTTCTCTCAAGTTCCCTCAAACTAGGTTGCCTTACACCGAGGAGATCACGCATAGATTTAGAAGCATAAATATCCTCCCCTCCTAGTGATTGTTCACTTACATACCCGTCATAAGGTTGTTGATATGTATGAGAATGTCCATAAAGTCTGTATCATAAGGATGGTTAGAAGTTGACATAATGTTGAGGTTGAAAACCGTATTGATTGTTGTGATATGCTTGCTACTTTTCCACCCTACATGGAAAACTGGTACCTGGAATAAAAATTCTAGAAAACAAAGTTAAAAACAAAAATAAAACAAAAATAAAAAAAACTAAAGCTGCTCCGCTGCTCCCCGTCAGTGGCGCCAAAATTTGATGCGTGTCGTAACCACAACAAATTAATTAATATTTTTCTCACTAATTAACAAGTAATATAGAGATAGTAAGGATCATTCCCACGAGGAGTAAGAGGTTTTAGTTGTCTTATAATGTCATAAAAAGGGGGGATTTTAGATTTTATAAAGTAAAAAAAATAAACAAAGCAATTAAAAGTGTATGTTGAAACCAATAAGAGAGATTAGATCAAGGAATCCTTATTCGTTGCAAAACAATAAATCAAGTTATGTTCTTTTCCACTTTTTATTAGTCACAGATTATCACCAACCGTAGGTAAAGCATCTAGCTCAGTGCTAAACCCCTAAATCCCTAGTATCACCGGATACGGCAGTTCTCGACTACCAGATTCTATTCACCAAACCACCTAGTAGTATCTCACTCAAGATGTAATTTAGCTAAACGCATTAAGATTTGTGAATTTATTAGGTTGATATTAGTAGTTAGACTCTTAGCTCAAGGTCTACTTGCTAACGTTGTTTTCACACACAATTGCTCCACGGAATCCCTCCGCAAGGTCTTGTGTTTGCTACTTGTGTAAAGAGTCAAGAAACGATTACTTATCCCCTAACTTTCACTAGATTTAGATCAACTAACAAATCAATTTAGTATGCATCCTAACTTCGGACTGGAATGTAGTTGAGACCGAATCCACTGTCACATTAATTCAGTTACAGTCTCGCTTCTTACGCCTCTTGAATCTTACAAGAATTTACGAAATTGATTCCCTTAGCTGACGTCCTTTATAGCCTAACGTTTCGTCAACTTCATTGAAGACTTTAAACCAATCTGCCTCCCACAGATAAGCCTATATGTGATTTCCATTTTGATCAAAGATCAAGGTGAGATACGAAATCGTTAGCAATAGACAAATTCTAACAAACCTCAAAATCCGGTACTTACGCCTCCCGAAGAGCAGCCTAGATTTTTATTCACCTTACAAGTAATTCCTACTCCAATTTCAACAAAGAGTCATTATAGAGGAATATACCTGTGGAATCACACAGTCTGAGACGAAGAAACTTTGTGATTTCTCTATATCTCGCCAGTTGGAACTAAATGCTCAACAATCAGTAGCAAGATCAGTATACACGAACTATCAAGATAAATATAGTTGGACCTAGCTTAACGAATCCCTAATAGGAGTCTTTTTAGTTGCTAAACCTAAAAAGGTTTAAAGGAGAGGACGACTCTAGTTTACAACTAGGACACACAAGAATAGTATCGGGGATTCAAAGATCCCAGTTGTTTGGGTTCTCCTTATATAGACTTTCAAAATCAAGGTTGTTTTAGATTTAAGCTGAGGTAGATTTGTAATCAAGCAATCAACATTCACCATTAGATAAAAACTTGATTTGATATTAACATAACAGAATATACACTCTGGTTAGGATGAACCGTAAACGAACCGTGTACAATGGCTTGTTCATGCAAGGTTAGCCGAAACTAGCCAGACGAACTATAAGCTTAACCATTTTCATATAACACTTTAAGACTTTAATCTTGAGTCACAATAATGTATCAAACATATCTAGATGTATTTTATAAAGAGTTGTTCAAATGCCGATTATCTCATAGAGATAATTCTAATGCATCTAAAAACATTCGACAAGGTAAGTACGTGTACTTACTTCCAGTTCGTGAGTTATTTTTTCATGGTACTTGTACCGGGTTTGTATACCCTTAAGAGAAAGCGAGTTCATGAGTCCACATAACTTTTTCGGTATGCATACTAGGTATGTGTACCATCCTGAGTTCACGAGTCAACATAACTTTTTGGGTTTGCATACTTGGTATGTGTACCAAATTTGTTTCCGAACTATAGCTACGCCGTTACGTGTACCGAGTACATGTACTACGGATCCGGAACTATAACAGTTGCTCCGGTATGTAAGTTGGTACGTGTACAGTGTTGTATCCAGATTTACAGTAGTTCTATATTTCTCGAATAACATCAATGACACATATCATTGTTCTAGACTATTTTCAAATGATTAACTTAAATCACGATTTAGGTCATAAAAAATAAATTTTTCTTAACCAAATTCATCAAGTATGAACTAATGTGCTTAATCTTAGTCAACATATTTCGAGAATAATTAACAAGATAAACTTGTCTCGAAATTTCTGTTGTGCATGTAAAGTCCAATTTAGTCATGCGAAATTGTCTCATAGATTGAAAGGTGAAAATTTGAGTAATTGGTGGTTCAGTCTTAACTTACCTTTTGGTGATGATTTTTTTCCAAAATCTTCGGTTGATCCTCGCCTTCAAACGGTAGAACGCAATGATGTCTGGTACTCAATTACACACTTATATCCTAATCCGAGGTTTGACTAAATGCAGACTAGAAATCAAGATATAGTTTTGATCAACTAAATTTGACAACAAGCTTGAGATAACAACACTTATGATTTCGACCGAGCAATGCTCTTACACATTCTTTGGCAATTATGCCTTATGAATTAGGAAAATTTCTTGTTTGGTCCTAAGCCCATAAGGTTATTTATAGTAGGGTCCAACCGGATTTTATCCTTATCCTAGGGTCCAAAATTCTTTGAAAACATGAAAATGACTAATATACCCTATTGTTTAAATACGTGTGAAATAAAATACTTCTACCAAATCGGGATTTTATTTATCTGGAGGTCCAAATTTAATTAAAACATATAAAAGACCACAAATTTGAGTACATATCTGCTACACTGTTTACAAATTTGAGTACATATCTGCCATACTGCTTACAAATTTGAGTACATATCTGCTAAACTGCTTAGAAATCTGAGTACATATCTGCTATACTACTTGCAAATCTGGGTATATATCTGCCGCACTGCTTACACATAGAGTATGTATCCGTTGGACATATTGAACCTGTAAATGTGACCAGAATATAACAATATTAAAACATAGCAACAAAACTAGCATCTATTTCAGTATTTCACATACGTACTCATGGATCAAACCAAAATAAAGTAGCAAAACTATGAATAAAACAGAATAAAAAGAAGTTTTTATCAGTACGACATATACGTACTGCTGATTCATAAACTAAAAACTCAATTGCATGTCAAGAAGTGATGAATCCATAAAATATAACCAAATCAAAGCACATATTTAAGTATTCCATATATGTACTCCTGGATCAAACCAAAAAAAATAAGAGATACCTTATAGATTCATAGTAAACACAAAAAGAAAATAGTACGTCATATATGTACTGAAAGTTGATACACAAAAGAAAACTGAAAAACAAAGCAAAAACCATAAAAATATCAGATCTACTGATGAAATAAAAATAAAACATGATTTTTTATTTAAATCTGAACTTGTTTCATCAAAATCCACTAGTATATCATATACGTACCGATGATTAATACACAATAGCAAACTAAACTGCGAAACTATGAATAAAACAAAAGCAAAAGAAGTTTTTATCAGTACGACATATACGTACTGCAGATTCATAAACTAAAAACTCAATTGCATGTCAGGAAGAAGTGATGAATCCATAAAATATAACTGAATCAAAGCACATATTTAAGTATTCCATATATGTACTCCTGGATCAAACCAAAAAAAATAAGAGAAAACCTATAGATTCATAGTAAACACAAAAAGAAAACAGTACGTCATATACGTACTGATAGTTAATACACAAAAGAAAACTGAAAAACAAACCAAAAACCATAAAAATAGCAGATCTACTAATGAAATAAACATAAAACATGATTCTTTATTTAGATCTGAACTTGTTTCATCAAAATCCACTAGTATATCACATACGTACCGATGATTAATACACAAAAATAAACTCAAAAGCATATCAAAAACAACCAAATGAAGCTAAAATATCAGATCTAGTAACAAAATGTACATAAAACATGATTATTTATGTAGATCTGAACTAACTATAAGACCTCCAAACACAAATTTGGACGAATTGAAAAATCAACCTAAGAATCAAATATAAACCACATACCTTGATTGATTCTTTGTTGATTGTCTTCATCTGTAGGTAACAATAACTTCAAATACGTATCTCAGTTGAATTTCTCCATTACATTAAAAATAAAGATCTAAATAGCTTCAAATAAAATAAGGCAACATTAAAACTAACCAAATCTCGGTTAAACAAACAAAATCGAAATAACTAATCTCCCGTTCGTCGATAAAAACCCAAGAAAAAAAATCTCTTCTAGCAGCTCTCCCGATTTGGATCTGAGAAGTTGAAATGAAAATAGAAAAATGAAATGAAAATTTAGTAACGCCGCTTTTATATACATAAGGGTGTTTTGGTAATTTTAAAAATGCGCATAATACATCCCACACGTGTGCAGGACCTGGGCATAAAAAATTGGGTCCATTTTTCTCTTTTCTTTTAATTATGGACCTCTGGTTACTGGGCTTTAGTGGGTGGACCTGCCACTAACTAAGAACACTAAAATTGTACCTATAGGTAATTCCTACTATGAATTATAAGCAATTTGATGTCATTTAAACACTTAAGCATTTAATCATGATACGACATACACAAGTGTTTCAGTGATCAATGATGTATTAGAGGTGTTTATGAAAGTCATAACAATGTTAAACATATTTAAAAAAATAAGTCTTTGGGCATCTGCTAATATCTACTAGGATCGTTGGTGAAACGATTCGTGAGCCGTAAGGAAAGTTCACGAGCCAGGGTTTTACGGGTCGTGAACCGGGTTCACCAACCCTACTCGGCTCGAGAACTCAGATGGACACGGTTAGTGAACCGGGTTCGCCAACTGTAAGCCTTTTACACCAACACGAAAATCCAGTTTGTTGGAGCATAACTCGGTTGAACTTACCAAGCGTTGATATGTCAAGTTTGGTTGTCATATTTCAGTATCAAAACTCATATAAATTCGTTTGATTAAATAATAGAGACAACTTCGTTTAGGTTAGACTAGAAAGTCTAAGAATGTTGAGACATACAAGTATTACTCCGAAGACCTGAAGAATGTGAAGAAGTAATGACTACAACGACGACATCATCCTTCCTATTGAGGTTAGTAATATTGAATTGATATTGTTTTCATTCCTTACATATCTTTCAAGTCGGATTATATTGAAAACATAACATGCGAAGATGTATATAAATAATGCTCTAGTGGTTAGACTTGGTCATGACATTGTGATCAAAGTGTAAAGGAATTTATTGAATTACGAAGTATAACGCTTATCTTTTGAACTTCGTAAATATGACATCGGCATAATCTATTGTATATAGTTGTTGGATTATGTGTGCATTATTTAGGTATGATTTCACCCTTGGAAACAATGTTTTATAATATTTTGTTTAAAGGAAGTACATATATGAACTTGTTTCATAATCGAAAGGAAATCATGATTGGTCAGGTTCTTTATTGAATATCTAATGCCCAATATAAGATGACAAGGTAGAACCTATCTTAGCTTGTTGAAATTTATGGTATAACCGGTGATAGCCTATATAGTATAGCTAGTTGTAATCGGTCACAAGTTACATTTGAAATCAAGGTGTAAACGATCACAAGCTATATTGGAATGCAAGTTGTAACCTGTCACAAGTTACTTTTGGATCCAAGGTATAACCGGTCACAAGATGAATTTGGAAGTTAGTTGTAATCGGTCACTAGCTACCTTTGGGAAGAAAGGTGTAACCAATCACAAGCTACTTCTGGAAGAAAGGTGTAAACACAAGCTACTTTGTGGATCAAGGTGTAACCGGTTACAGCCTATCCTGGGAATCATGTTATAACCGGTCACAACATATTTTGGAGTGATGGTATAATCAGTTCCATGAGCAAAACCAAGTTTTCATGATTCACATATTTCTTCATGATGTCTGTGAATTAGGATTTGGGGTTTTCTAAGATGAGAAGCTTTTAGATGTCGACATTATTTGAACATGTACATAACTCTTATCATTAATTGTTCAAAGATATTCCTTGATACTCAAGGTGATCCCAAATCCGAAAAAGTGAAAAGTATTTAATTATGATTTTTATCATATATGTTTTAATTACCAGCAATTAAAGCATATCCTCTGGAAAATATTATTAGTTAATGTGCTAGATTAATAATAGAAGTTTTCTATGAGAGTTTTCGGAAATATGGTTTGGCATTTAAGTGGAAATAGGAAAACCAAAATTAGGTACTTTAATGAGAATATTTTCGGTTTTCAAATTTCCTTGTTGTCCAAACAACCTTGGTGTATAAATACTTGAGTTTGCATTTCTTTCAAACTATCCTAAGAGCCATGCAAACTTCAAACTTGTTGTTTCTAGTGGAACCGTCTATCCGGAGAGGAAAGTACCCTAATTAGGCGAAATCTCTTACGATCGCTCGTTTAAAGACTTCTGTGGGATCAAGAAGCTCTACGAGTACCGTTGGTGGAAAACTAGATAATTGCATTGTTATTGTAATTTTCGATTATTGATTTGATTGACTAACGGTTGTTGAAACTTTGATTGCACCTAGTTTGTTTATTCTTGATAACCTTCTCTTCTGATATAAGGCTCACTCAAACTAGATCAAAGTATTGAGGGATCTTTAGAACCATATTCGGATCTAAAGACATCTTGTTATAATCCATTATTAACAGACTCCGTTCTGTGTGTGATTGATCATAATAGATTTCAATTGGTGTTGTGCAGATTATTATTGAAAGACAAACAAAGATTTGAAGATGTCGAAGTTTTTCTTATTAGTTTTTGTATCTTGTGAATTGTGTGCACAAACCATGATCGGCCGGGATCCAACTAGAATCGGTTTATCTTTGATAGACTTGATTGATTAGTTGCGAGAGATCGGCATCACCTTATAGTTTCTCCTTGAGATCTATATTGATTGATTACGAATCTAGAGTTTGATTATTTCGATAATCAAAAGATAGATTGATCATCATACAAAGGAGATTATTAGATTAAACATAAGAGCCTTTGTCAACGACTCAAATATCTTATTACCAAGATTGAATATAGTGGTTACCAAACATATTTATCCTTTACTATTTGAAATACGATCTAAAGGATTGGTGATTCACGTGCGTGACTTTAGAAGTTGAAGGCGCATGGATACTAAGAAGACTAAGTATCTAGGGGTAGTGAAAAGACGAGGGTGCCCAAATACACCATAATCTTTCGTTTATCAAGCTATAAGTCCTCTACCGAATGTGATCGTCTATGGACAGGGTCGAGACAATACCACAATTTGGTTCACACTTCGTGTGATCGTCTATGGATATGAGATCGAGATAACACAACAATGAGATAACTTGTGTGATTTACTGTGGATATAAGATCGAGGCGATACGACAACAAAGTGTGTACTTCATAATAGGTTTCGAAAACCAAAACTCTATAGGATCAATATCAAGTATTACAGAGTTAACGTAAAGTGCAATTTACCTTAAATATAATAAAATAATTATAATGCAGAAAAGTAAAGTAAATGGCACAACAATATTTTGTTAACGAGGAAACCGCAAATGCTGAAAAACCCCAGAACCTAGTCCAGTTTTGAATACTTTCATAATTAAGCCGCTATACAAAATCTAATACCCACTTCGTATAATTAATACCAAACATACCACCCCTATATACTTAGTTCCCTCAATATCCCTGTGCCATCGACTTCTAAAGTCATGCACGTGAATATAAAATCCTTTGGACTGTATTCCAAACAACAAAGGAAGAATCTATTTTGTTAGAGCACTGCTCAGTCGAACTCGCAAGCATTTTTATCTTAAGCTTGTTTGTCAAGTTTAGTTGATCAAAACTATGTACTTGATTTTAGTCTAATTATAGCTATATCTCGGATTATGATAGAATTCGCGGTTGAGCTTTAGACTTCACGACGTTCACCAATAGAAGAAGAAGATCTACTGAGGAGCTTGGAGGAACTTCATCAACAAAAGGTATGTGGAGACTAAAACTTATCTATCACTCAGAAATCTATTATATTTTATCTTCTAATGAGACTAAGTCGTACAATTATATGGACTTTTACTTTATACACATTTGACATTTCGAGCCGAGTTTATCTCGCTTATCTATTTCTCAAAATACATGTTAGAACTTGGAAGATTTTAGCTTTAGCTATGTTCATCGTATTCTCGACGAGTTTAGTTGGAAACAATTTATTTGTTGGAAACTAAATATTAAGTCAAAAGATGATCATGTGAAAATTACCTTGAATATCTTATATGATTTGTGTGAGACAGTCATTTGATGTTAGCTCGGGAAGTTTCATATTGATCACTTGAAAATTACTTGAAGCTAATGGTATATGTAAGATTACCATTGTTGTCTTCTAAGGATGTTTTAGTGATTGAAATAAGAGTTTAGAACTATTACCGATGTCTGGATACAACACGGTATGCATACCCAATATGCGAACTATATTGTGATGATTCAGGTCCGCAACTCTTGTTTGCGTACCTGGTATGCAAACGGGTTTACCTGAGAAGGTCCGAAACTCTTGTTTGAATACCTAGTATGTGAACGTGTTTACCTGAGTTGGGTCCGGAATGGTTGTTCGTGAACCGGGTTTGCAAACGGCTTGACTAGGCTAAGGCTCGGAACTGCTGTTCGCGTACCCAGTTTGCGAACACGATGGTTAAGTTCTAAAATCGGTAATGTATGATTCTCATACTTATGAACTAAAACATTTATGATTTAAGGAATGCAAACTAACTTTGCAAACCGTGGCTTAATGTTCATGAATTGATTATTGTATAATTACTTTATACGATCACGAATCAAACCGATTTCGTTTCAATTTATTCATGAATATTTCTATGGGATGGTGAACAATTGACCAACTCTATTTGAAACACAATTAGATTCATTTGATTATCTTCATGATTGATTTATCATCATATTTGATCTAGAAGTGTTAGATAAATATGGTTAAGTCAAAAGTGTTCATATGGCTAACTTCGTTTAATTGTTATGAGCCAACCCAATATACACGTTTAGGTACGGTTACCCATATCTAAATATAAGTATGTTTCATTTGTGTCTAACAAGCTAAGACCATCTAACGGTGGAGATTAATTGCTTAATTTCTAAGCAGACTTAGCTTGAATTTTAAATTACGAGTTCATATAACGGTGAATATTGAATGCTTTGTTATTAAGCTATCTTAGCTTTGATTGTAAGCAACCCTGATTTGAAAGGCTATATAAGGAAGAACTCCAGCAACTGGAAACCTATTCCCGACACTTCCACGTGTTCTAGTTTCCAAATAGAGTCGATTCTCCTTTAACCTATGTTATCCAAAACCATTATTAGGTTAACGACTTGAAAACTTCATTTTGGATTTATGAAACCAGATCCAACTATTTTCTTTGTAGTTGCGTATTATGATCTTATTTGTTATATCATATTGAGTTTTTGCGACAGGTAAGATATAAAAAGTAATCACAACAGTTCTTCGTCTTAGACTCTTGTGATTCCGCAATAAGTTCTTCTGTTAATCAGTTAGGTTATTGTGAGGTGACTGATATTTCTAGGATGCTATTCGGGAGTATAATACCGAATTATTAGTTGGTTCTTGTTCACCTTGATCTTTGTATCAAAAGACGAAACAAAAAGAATAAAGGATAGACATATCCGTGGGAGACAAATTTGTTTATAAGTCTTCGACTTTGGGTCGTAGCAACTCTTAGTTGTGGGTGAGATCAGCTAAGGGAATCAAGTGCACAAAATCTAGCGTGGTTCTAGAGGCGTAAGGAACATGACTGTACCTTAATCGGTGTGAGACTTGGTTAGGGATCAACTACATTCCAGTCCGAAGTTAACTTATAGTAGGCTAGAGTCTATAGCAGCTTAATACAGTATGGTGTTCAAATATGGACGAGGTCCCTGGGGTTTTCTGTATTTACAGTTTCCTCGTTAACAACATTTCCGGTGTCTGTGTTATTTCTTTTCCGCATTATATTTTTTATATGACTGAAATATCACAGGTTGTGCGTAGTTCAATCAGTTTATAAATACTAGCTTGGTTGTTGGATAGAACTTGATTGAAACTTGGGCATTGGTCTTTGGTAACGTCTAAGTAATTCTCATGTCAATCAGTCTCACAAATTTCTATCTAGTTGATTTAATGATTGTATTGAGAAAGAGATAAACCTGTTTGATATCTTTCTTGATTGAGTCTCACATTTAAGTTGGTGCTCTCGGAATTATATTGGAGGTTAGTCAATATAGAATGTCGAACGAAATATTAGGTGTGGTTGTTATACCCCTGCTTTTTCAAGTGGTATCAGAGCAGGCAAACACGCTAAGACTTTACAAGTCTGTGTTTGAAGCAATTCAATGTGTATGGACAATAAAATCTCTGTTAATGCTTCACCAGTTTTAGATCTACCCAACTCCGAGTGTGTTCTAGAAACCATCAATGAGGTTGAGTGTTTTGATCTAGAGAAAATCATCAAAATCTTTGTCGAGAAAATGATAAGGAAAGTTGATGGTCTTCATTGCGAAATTTACATCAAATATTCTGATCTTCGAGAATGCTCTGAAGAGGTAGTTGATCTCCAGAAGAAGTTAGATGAACAAATCCGGATCAATACTGATCTTATTGCAGGCATGCAAAGAATAATGATTTGAAGTCTGTCAAAGAATCTTCAATGGATTTGATAAACTCCTTTAATTATTCTTTGAAGGATTGTTGTAAGTCAGGAGATAAGCGAGGTTAGGCTTTGTAAAACCTGATGTGACTCAAAATCTCAGATGAGTTTGAAGATGTTGGTTCATGTATGTTTTGTGGTTCTTGTGATCATTTTCAACATACATGTATGTATTTTAACAAAAAATATACTGTCAGGGGAAGAGTGGTGAATGCTAAGATAAAAGTGAACAAAAGAAAGCAAATGAAAAGAGGAAATTGGCTCTTTACAGCTTCAAGGAAAAAAGTGTAGATTAAATACCACTTTGAGAAACAACCAAGAAATATATGCCCAAAGTGTTAGTTTAAAGCTTAAAATTTTACTAATCCTACTTATAATAATAAATTTTAAAAGTTTAAAGTTGACGGTCTTCATTGCGAAATTTACATCAAAGATTCTGATCTTCGAGAATGCTCTGAAGAGGTAATTGATCTCTAGAAGAAGTTAGATGAACAAATCCGGGTCGATACTGATCTTGTTGTAGACATTGCAAAGAATAAGGATTTGAAGTCCGTCAAAGAATCTTCAATGGATTTGATAAACTCCTTTAATTCTTCTTTGAAGGATTGTTGTAAGTCAGGAGATAAGCGAGGGTTAGGCTATGTAAAACCTGATGTGACTCAAAATCTCAGATGAGTTTGGAGATGTTGGTTCATGTATGTTTTGTGGTTCTTGTGATCATTTTCAACATACATGTATGTATTTTAAGAAAAGTTTAAAGGTTGCTAGTGATATTCATAAGAAAGGTGAACAAATGTTTACTACCCTAAAAAGGTGTACAAAACTAACAAGAAAACCCAAATGGGAAATTAGTGTTAGTACGGGAGCCTTTGCTCTAAAATCAACATCAACCTTTTAATGGTTCCTTGATAGTGGATATTGAAAAAGTGGGGGTTTAACAACACCACCCAATATTTTGCTTAAAAATCTGTATGGACTAACTCCGAAATACTTTCTAGAGAATCAACTAGACAGTCAGACTCAGTGTAGGTAAAAGTATCTCAAGGAGTTAATATCTCTCTCTTGTTTTGATTTACTCGAGTTAATAGAAATCAGCGAGTCTTTAATCAAACACAAGAAATAACTTGGATGGTACCAAAGACCAATATCCAAGGATCAATCAATGATAATCAACAACCAAAGGTTGGATTACTCTAATTGATGATCTAACGCACAACCTGTATTATTTCAATTATAAAGATAAAACAATATAATGTGGAAACTGAAATGACACAGACACCAGAAATTTTGTGGACGAGGAAACCGCAAACACAGAAAAACCCCTGGACCTAGTCCATATTGAACACACACTGTATTAAGGCGCTACAGACACTAGCCTACTCCAAGCTAACTTCGGAATGGACTGTAGTTGAATCCCAATCAGTCTCCCACTGATCCAAGGTACAGTTGTACTCCCTACGCCTCTGATCCCAGCAGGATACTGCGCACTTGATTCCCTTAGCTGATCTCACCCAAAACTAAGTGTTGCTACGACCCAAAATCGTAGGCTTTGACAATAAACAAATCCGTATCACACAGACAAGTCTATCAAAGGATCAATTTGTCTCCCACAGAAAAACCCTAAAGTTTTTGTTCCGTTTTTTGATAATAATCAAGGTGAACATGAACCAATTGATAATCCGGTCTTATATTCCCAAAGAACAGACTAGATAAATCAATCACCTCACAACAATCTTAATCGTCTGGTAACGAAACAAGATGTTGCGGAATCACAAACAATGAGACGAAGATGTTTGTGATTACTTTTTATATCTTGCCTATCGGAGATATTAATCTCAAGCCAATCAATCTGATTGTACTCGTACGATAGAAGATGCAAGATCAGATCACACAACTACGATAAAAGTAGTATCGGTCTGGCTTCATAATGCCAATGAAGTCTTTAAGTCGTTAACCTGGTTTTAGAAGAAAAAAACCAAAGGTTAAAGGAGAAACGACTCTAGCACACAAACTAGTATCACACGTGAAGTGTGGAGATTAGTTTTGCAGAGTTGCTAGATGTCCCCTTATATAGTCTTTCAAATCAGGGTTTCGCCTTGGTCACAAAGCAAACAATATCCACCGTCATATGAAAACCTGATTTAGATTCAAGCTAATATTTCTCAACCGTTAGATCGAAAACTTAGCTTGTTATACACAAATGAAATGCACGCTTCTATGTCTGTTAACCGTACCCAAACGTGTACATTCTTGGTTCAACAATAGTTAACCAAAAGGTTAGACATAAGAGCATTTCATGTCAACCATATTCTTCTTCACCATAACTAGGTCAAATGACTCAAATGAACTAGTTAGAGAGTTGTTCAATTTCAAGAAAATCTTATGTACTACACAACACACAATTGAAGCAAAGATGATTTGATTCACTCGAATAGGTTCATGAACTTTATAACCACGGTTTACAAATTGCATTCCTTAGTCTTTATAAGTTTAAGTTTAGAAATCATCTTCAGATATATAACCTTCTTAAGTTCGTACACTAGGTTCGCGGACTTAAGCAACCGGGCAGAGTTTACAAACTCCAGCAGAAAATAACGACAAAGACTTTCCGCCGGTTCGCGGACTGGGTTCGCGGACTGGTACTCACGCAACAAGTTTGTCAACTCCAGCAGAATTTCTCGGGATGAGAAGTTCGGCAGTTCGCGGACTTAGCAACAAGCCATTCTTCCGGTTTCTCTTGATCAACAAAGTTCGCAAACTTTGGTTCAAGGGATAAGACTTATGCACATATGTGTTTCCACAACAAAGTTCGCAAACTGTATTAAGCTTCTACAGATACTATCTTACCAAAAGCTAACTTCGTGCTGGACTGTAGTTGAACCCCAATCAGTCTCCCACAGATCCAAGGTACAGTTGTACTCCCTACGCCTCTGATCCCAGCAGGATACTGCGCACTTGATTCCCTTAGATGATCTCACACACAACTAAGAGTTGCTACGACCCAAAATCGCAGGCTTTGTCAATAAACAAATCTGTCTCACACAGACAAGTCTATCAAAGGATCAATCTGTCTCCCACAGAAAAATCCTAAATTTTTTGTTCCGTCTTTTGATAATAATCAAGGCGAACAAGAACCAATTGATAATCCGGTCTTATATTCCCGATGAACAGCCTAGATAAAAATCAATTACCTCACAACAATCTTAATCGTATGGTAGAGAAACAAGATGTTGCGGAATCACAAACAATGAGACGAAGATGTTTGTGACCACTTTTTATATCTTGCCTATCGGAGATATTAATCTCAAGCCAATCAATCTGATTTTACTCGTACGATAGAAGATGCAAGATCAGATCACATAACTACGATAAAAGTAGTATCGGTCTGGCTTCACAATCCCAATGAAGTCTTTAAGTAGTTAACCTGGTTTTAGAAGAAGAAAACCAAAGGTTAAAGGAGAAACGACTCTAGCACGCAAACTAGTATCACACGTGAAGTGTGGGGATTAGTTTTGCAGAGTTGCTAGACGTCCCCTTATATAGTCTTTCAAATCAAGGTTTCGCCTTGGTCACAAAGCAAACAGTATCCACCGTTAGATGAAAACCTGATTTAGATTCAAGCTAATATTTCTCAACCGTTAGATCAAAAACTTAGCTTGTTATACACAAATGAAATGCACGTTTCTAGGTTTGTTAACCGTATCCAAATGTGTACATTGTTGATTCAACAATAGTTAACCCAAAGGTTAGACATATGAGCATTTCATATCAACCATATTATTCTTCACCATAACTAGTTCAAATGAATCAAATGAACTAGTTAGAGAGTTGTTCAATTGCAAGGAAATATTATGTACTACACAAGACACAATTGAAGCAAAGATGATTTGATTCACTAGAATCGGTTCATGAACTTTATAGCCATGGTTTTCAAATTGCATTCCTTAGTATTTATAAGTTTAAGTTCAGAAATCATCTTCATATATATAACCTTCTTAAGTTCGCACACTAGGTTCGCGGACTTAAGCAATCGGGCAGAGTTTACAAACTCCAGCAGAAAATCACGGCAAAGACTTTCTGCCGGTTCGCGGACTGGTACTCACGCAACAAGTTTGTCAACTCCAGCAGAATTTCTCGGGATGAGAAGTTCGGAAGTTCTCGGGCTGAGTTCGCGGACTTGGCAACAAGCCATTCTTCCGGTTTCTCTTGATCAACAAAGTTCGCAAACTTTGGTTCAAGGGATGAGACTTATGCACATATGTGTTTCCACAATAATACTTATGTCCATCATTGCTTATGTAATCTAAACTCTCATTCCAACCATTGAAATATTCTTAGAGGACGTTATATAGTTGTTACACAATTTCTCGTCAAAGCAATTTTCAAAGTGATTGAAACATATCATGACTTTCGTCACTAGGTAAAGATAAACATGGTCGAAGTGAAATGCTTACCAACACAGATTTCGAGATATAGATAGGCGAGGTATACTCGGCTCGAAATACCAAATGTGTATAATCTAAGTCTATATATAGCATACAACTTTTTGTCTCAAAAAGTAGGAGATAGAGTAGATAGACTTTTGAGTGACAGATAAGTTCAAGTCTTCACATACCTTTTTGTCGAGAAGTTCCACCGGTTCCTTGTGTAGTTCTTCTTCTTGTATGATGAATCGCCATGAAGTTCTTGAGCTCAACTACACTTTCTATCCTAGCCTGAGACTTAGTTATAGTATAATAGAAATCAAGACTTATAGTTTTGATCACTAACATTGACAAACATGCTTGAGATAGCAACGCATGCGAGTTCGACCGAGCAATGCTCTAACAATCTCCTCCTTTGTCAATTTTAGTGACAAAACTATCAATACATATGGAATACAAAAAATATAAAGAAACTTTAGTAGCTCCTATTCCACATGTATAATCTTTAACATTCCTCGAAATCTTCGTCACTTCCAAGTACTCCAATGATCCCAAAGGTTGTAAATTTAGCATCACCGTTTTTGAAGATCCGTAGCTATAACAATGAGAAAGCATCGGTCTCGATCATTATTATACAGTGTCATAATATTATTACACAGTGTCAAAGTCCAATTGTATCACAACTTCAACAATAATACTATGGTGATATGTATCACTCCTCCTTAGTCAATACTCCATCTCACATGGAAACCACTCCCTCTTACACAATGATCCAAAAACCATATGTATTTGTAGTGTGAACTACATATTAATTCTCCCCCTTTTTATCAATAAAATTGGCAAAGGTACAAGAACGGGATCATAATGAAATTTCCGTAAGATACATTTCATGACTAAAAGAAAATAGATGCCATCTAATTTAGATGCAATCATATAGCCGAAGCTAATAGCATTCATCAAGGAGTTTAAAGATACAAGATAACCCCTTTAAAATTCCACAGACGCACACCCCTCAAGATATGACCATTAAGCACAAGTTCAAAAGAACTCTCTCCCATTTGATGTCATTCCCAAGGGAACAACAAGAGCGACCTTAATTTCAAAATAAAAGAAGGATTTTTATTGGACACCAAAAACCATGAAAATGATTTTCTATACCCAAAAACTCAATCAAATTAATCACAAGTAAACCCATGATTAATTTAATCGGAATACACAATCAAACTAAACACAAAAGTGATCAACTTAATTGATTATGCTCGACATAAGAGAACTTACGGAGCATACGACTAACATAACCATTAGAAAATGAATATGATAGTCGTTCATATACTCAACATAAGAGGAATCTTACGGAGTATGAAAATATTCAACTAGATTAATTACAAGAGAACCCATAATTAATCTAATTGGAAAAAACAACCAAACTAATTACAAAAGTAATCAATTTAATTGTCATTTGTTTTGCTCGACATAAAAAGACTTATGGATCAATAACTAAATAACCTAACAAAATGATTAATTTAGTTCAAGAATGCTCAACATAAAGTACCTTACGGAACAACCAACAAAGCTAATCAAAAATTAATCAACTTGGTTGTATCGTGCTCAACATAAGACACATTAAGGAGCCTCACAGTATTACATAAAATATGGATCCGTGAAGATCAATACCGTGGAATACACAAGGATTCATTCTATCTTCCATCACCATTTGCATAACAATTTTTAATAGACATAATCCTTGAACACAAAAGATTTTAACATATCTTCCATCAAAGAATTGATAATATAGGCTTAACTTTTGTATATGTCAAAAATCTATTCATCCTTAAATCAATACATGAATACCGATCATGAACGACTTTACTTTTGTCAAAATATGGGACAACATAGTTCACGGACGTAAACACCAATATCCCATAACAAATTGCAATATAACAAATCATAAATATTAAATATTGCAAACCATCATCGTCCAAATATTTTTAGAATTTAAATCAATAAACCTAAAAAGAACAAGAAGATGAAAATAATAGCTACGTGTAGTCACAATCATTGCTATTCGAGCACTAGTTATTCTTCCAACTAAACCAAAAAGAAGACTTACTAGGAAACAAACAAACTTCTATGATGCATTTCACTTACTTTGAAAATTCTTCTCATATTCCCTATATTCATCAAGCTCAT